>NC_084796.1:78344366-78644366 GCF_963169125.1 Humulus lupulus
TGGATAAGTAAACATATCATTATTATCTATTTTAGTCATATCATATACTTAACCATAGGTCAATTCAATCACAATTCTGAGTGATTTGTATTATAACTGATTGTATTATTTGAGTTCTTTGACTTATTCATTACTAGCTTACCCTATGGACTAGCCCATACATATATCTTGGGAACTGGGTAGTATAATTGAGTGGGAGTGTTAATCATAGATATGAACATCTATAGCTTTTGATGAAGAAGTAAAATGATGGTTTCCTTTTAGTTTGGTTCATGGTGCTAAATGATAAAGATCTTATTTTTGTAAATAATATTAGTTTACTGAAATATCATTTACAAGGAACTAAGTGTTTTAAGGATAAAATACAGTGGGGGATAACATACAATGAGTGGTAAAACAATATTTTAGTCCCATCTCATTGTAGACCGTCTATAGAGGATTGATGACAATTATTGTTGTAATAATGGATAATTAATAACGTATCAATATTTGTTATAAAGTGTTATATGAATTCAAGAGTGCAATTCCGAGTCTTTAGTGGAGTCACGAGAAATTAATAAGTTAGTAAATTTATGATAAATTATTGGAGCTTAATTTCATAGGCCCATGGTCCCCAATGTACCTTGGATAAAATCATCTAGATAGTCTAAATTAATTGATTTAAATATCAATTAGACTTATCAAAGTTGACTAGGTGAATTTTGGATAGTTTCACATAGTTATGTAATTTAGTGAAGAAAAGAGAAATTAGGGAAAATATATTAATTAAGATAAGTTGGTGTTTAAATTAATAAATAAGTTTAAATCAAGGTTCAAATTATAAAAACTAATATGGTAAATGATTGAAATAATTATTTAATTAACTAAATCAATAGAAAATAATATAGGCATTGATTTTAAGTCCAATGAGCTGATAATTAAAAGGGAAATTTCATGGGCCTAAAGCCCATGATAATTTCGACCTAGGGCTGATTATTGGATATTATTTTATTGATTTTTTTAATTAAATAAATGACCTAATTGAGTCTATAAAAGGAATGCTAAGTGAGAGCAGATATCAGATTTTTGAATCATAAGTTTTTGAGAAGATCACAAGATCTAGTCTTGTTGCTCTAGGTTTTAGATTCTCTTTACAACATAAGTCCTTTTCTAAGCCTCAATATTCTTTTCTCTTCTTCTTTCTGTATCTATCTCATTTGTTGATAATTTCCCACTCTAGTCTAGGTAATTCTAAGGATACTTTGGGACGCTGTGAAGAAAATTGAAAAACGATTCAGTTTCTTGGTGATACCCTGCCACAGAAAGGATACAAGGGTTAGAGAAACTGAAGGAATGCCTCATTCATTACACTATGTATAATGTAAGTGTTCTTATCATTGTTTCTGTTTGAATTTAATTTTAGAAACATGTTCTAGGTTTTCTTATATTAATTTCTTTAATATAAGATTTACATGAAAATAAACAAGATTCTGTATAATTTTTCCCAACAACTGGCTTCAGAGCCTTTGGTAATCTTTATTTTCATGTGTGAACATGGTAAAAATTTAATTATTTGATGTGTTCAATAATTGGATGGATTTCATGTTTTTTTATGAAGAATATTGATTTTGTATGTGATTATTAGCAAATTTTGGTTATTTAGTTGTGTTTTCTATGCATTTAATTTTTATAAATAACTTATTTGATATAAAACATGGTAAAAATTATTTAGAAAACGTTTTTGGATTGAAAAATTACACAAAATTTTATTAATTTTTATTTTGGGCTCTGGCTCCATTCATTTTTTCACATGTTGCGACTTGCGATTAATTTTTCTTAAAATTTTGGCCTCAAGCAACGACCATTTTTTCATAAGCTGCGGCTTGGGAATATTTTTTCTTTAATTTTCAGGCTCTGGGCACGACCATTTTTTTACTGGGCGCGGCATGTGATGAATTTTTTACTTAAAATTAGAGTTTTGAATGCATTTTTTAATTGGTTAATACAAACATATCAGATCTTTTCTATTATTTAAAAATATCTTTTTTGAAATATGATATTTTTGTTGTTTCATCTTTTAAAAAATAGATATTTTCTACAAAGAGATTCAAATTCAAATTTAAAAACAAGTTAACTAATTAATTTTAAATATTTTTATATATGAAAATATTAGAATTAAGTTATCATATATTAAAGATATTTTTTAATACTTGATTTTTTTTAAATCTCATATTTTAAGATATTAATATCTGATTATTCTATGAATTTTAATATTTAAATTATTTAAAATTTGAAAATTTGTTGACTAGATATTTTTATAGATATTTGAATTTTTTTAAGTGTTTAAGATATTTTTTTTAAAAAATAGCAGATGATATTTGTTTTAAAATTTATAACTGGTTAAATTTTAAAAAATATCACGTTTTTCAAACAAATCAATAAAATATTTTTAAATAAATGGGATTTAAATTAACTTTGGTTAATTGCTGATAAATCATATTTAAATTAAATTAATATTTTTCAAATTGACCCAAACTAAGTTGATTGTTAATAAATAAAATTTAAATTAACTTTGGATAATTGTTGATAAATTTCATTTAAATTGACTTATTTATTTCTCGCAAAATTTAATTAATATGAATTTTGGATAAATTCTAAAAAATTAATTGTGGTATTTTTGCAAATGAAATAAATTGTGGTAAGTTTTGCATAAATTCATAGAATTGCTCATATAGTAACATGATTAGGCCCATCTAATTATAACATGTATGTTTGCAGTATATGTGGTATTTTTACAATTGGGCTTAGATGCATATAGTAGCCCATATGTTTGTTAGATATATGGATTTTTCCAAATAAAATATTCATAAAATGATAGGTTTTATTTGGGCCCATTAGAAAATGTAAAGTTTAAATTATTCTTTTGTGGATGATTCCACTTGTGAAGGCCTTTTCACTTTGCATGACTATAGTGGGCCTAATCAATTAATAACAATTAATAAAACAAATGTTTAAATTCCTGTCTTTTGGACCTTGTATGGAAGTATGGGGGCATTTGTAGTGAGAACGACATACTGGACCCAGTCCTCCTCCATACAAGCCAAATTGTTAAGGCCCATTTACCTGAGTTGGACTTAATTGTATATGATCATTATATTAGATAAATCTAAATATTGATTAGCAACAAATTAATTCTAAATTAATAGAATTTGTTTCAATGTGACACTTTAGAATTAATAGAAAATTATAGGACATTGGTTTTAAAAATTCTAATTTTTTCAATTTTATGGTAAACCATAGTCATTAATTTTCTAAAAATAAATAATAAAAATACTATTTTTAATTTTATAATGAGCTTATTTTATGAATTATTTTCGATCTCCACCGTTGGTTTAACTACGTCAATAAATTAATGGGGCCTTGAGACGCTTTGATTCGTCCCCCTACGGAAGGTGTTCATTAGATATTTTGACAAAGTTAAATTTTGAAAGATAGATAATTATAGGTCAAATTCTACAAGACTCACCCCTACGGTGAATACTAGGACTAAATCTATTGAATATCGAAATCGTGGGTCTAACTCATAAAATAAGAGATTTTGTTTTCTTATTTTGATTGAATAGTAGGTTGTTAATAATGGTAACCATTATAAAATGAGTTTACAACTTTATTTAACTAGGGATATTTTTTACACTCACCAACCGGGACAACCATATCATAGAAGAGTTAACAATCTAGGGAAATAGAGATTTGATAGTTTTTGGTATTTTTTTCTCATATCTTACATATTTTTGGTATATGGTGTGCTATTTCTTCAAATTTGTGTGAATAGATGTTTTATTGAGCAAAAGTGATTGATTTCTATTTTATTGATAATCGGTAGTTTTAAGTATGGCCGTGTTTACTCCCATCATTTCTCAACTTTCTATGGAGAAACTCACTGGAGAAAACTTCCTTAAGTGGAAGCAAAACATCAACATTGTGTTGATTGGTGACAACTCCAAGTTCATCATGATTGAGGAATCCCTGGATGTTCCAGCTAAAGGAGCTACCAAGTCTCTGAGGGATAAATATGAGCGTTGGAAAGCGACTAACAATAAGGCATGGTACTACTGGTTGAAACTCTCAAGACAAAGATGGAGAATGTCGAGATGGGCCACGAAATCATGGATCAACTCCAATACATGTTTGGTGCCAAGTCAGTGAAGACTCGTTTTGAGGCCACCAAGAAATATGCCAATGCTCGGATGACACCTTCTCAACATGTTCCTGTTCATTTGATCAAAATGACAAACTACTTTCAGGAAGCTGAACTGCATGGAGCAACAATAGATGAGGAAATTCAAGTCGAGTTAATCCTCAAAAACCTCTCTCCAGCTTTCCTGTCATTCATCCCCAACTATGTGTTGAATAAACTCAACTATTGTCTTTCGCAGCTCATGAACGAGCTTCGGACTTTTAAGTCTATCATGGGTGGACCAAGTAAGGGAGGAGAAAAGAAGACAATTAATACTACTGCTGCTGATCTAGCTAAGGCTGATGCTAACCAAGCTTCGTCTTCGAAAGCTAGAAACTAGAAGAAAGATGGACAAAACAACAACCCCAAGTCTACAAAGACGAGTGCACAACCAAATACACAGATGCCTAAGGGGAAGAAAAAGAAAAACAAAAAGGTAAAGGTAAGAGTTTTCACTGCAGAGAGAGAGGGCATTGGAAACAAGATTGCCCCAAGTTTCTAGCAGCGAAAAACAAAGGTAATGATTATAGTTCATTTGTCTTAGATACATATGTTTTAGAGAATGATAAATTTGTTTGGATTATTGATTCTGGATCTACTAACCATGTTTGCAACTCCTTGAATTGTGGGAGGAAGTGGACGAAGACAGCTTAAAGCTTAGAGTTGGGAATGGAGCGTTCTTTGTGGTCCAAGGTAGAGGAAGAGCTCGTTTGAAGTTCAGAAATAAATTTTTAATTTTCAATGATGTATTTTTTATTCTGGATTTTAGTAGATTTTTAATTTCAATTTCCATGTTGCAATTATAACAATTTGTTATGACTTTCACAAGTTCTAACATATCTATTTCTTTCAAAGGATCACAATTGTGTATTGCTTGTCTGGAAAACGACCTTTATATTCTGCGGCCTAACGAACCCCTCGCTCTTAACAATGATTTATTCAAAGTAGCTAAAGCTAGGACCAGTAAATGTCAAAATACCAATAATGATAACATGATGTATTTATGGCATTTGAGACTAGGTCACATTGGCTATGATAGGATTCAAAGACTTACAAAGGACGGGCCTTGGAGGGAACTCACCTTAGGTGAATTACCTGTCTGTGAATCTTGTCTAGAAGGAAATTGACCAAGGAACCACTAGGACTTGTTCATTCAGATGTTTGTGGACCTTTGAATGTACAAGCCAGGGGTGGTTTTGAGTATTTCGTCACTTTCATTGACAATTACTCTAAATACTCACGTCTTTACCTAATGCATAGGAGATCAGAAACATTTTCAAAGTTTAAGGAATTCTTTGCTATGGCTCAGAACCAATTAGGTAAAATGTTAAAGATCTTGTGATCTGATAGGGGTGGATAATATTTTGATATGCAGTTCCAAGATCATTTAACTGAACTTGGGATTTTATACTACCCCAGGTACTCCGCAACAAAATGGTGTAACGGAACATCGTAACAAAACTTTATTGGAAATGGTTAGATGCATGCTTAGTTACTCAACTCTAGCAACTTCGTTCTGGGACATGTAATCAAAACCGTGAACGAAATTATCAATGCCGTGCCGTCTAAATGTATCCCCAAAGCACCTTTAGAACACTGGAATGGTCGTGAACCTAGTTTACGCCATTATAGAATCTGGGGTTGTCCCGCCCACGTCCTGAGGAATAAGGAAGGAAAGCTAGAACAACAAACAGAAGTTTGCATCTTTGTTGGCTATCCTAAAGGTACTCGGCGTGGACTTTTCTATAGTCATTCAGAAAAGAAAGTGTTTACTTCTACGAATACTGCTTTTCTGGAAAATGACTATGTCCAAAACTTCAAACCACGCATCAAAGTAGTCTTATAGGAGATGGTTGAAGAATTGAATCCAACCAATGTTCCATCATCATCAATGCAAGTTGATAATGAAATTCCCACTCTTCTTGTCCAACCAACGCAAGTCGATTTAAATGATGAAAGTACCATTGTTCCTGAGCAAACAGTCACAGAGCCTCGTCATAGTGGAAGGGTTTCTAGGAACACAGTTTGCTATGGTTTGGATGGAGAAAACAAAATGGCTGTTGGTGACACTAGTTATGATGATCCATTTTCTTTCAAATAAGCAATGTCTAGCCCTGAAAAGGAACTATGGCTCAAAGCCATGAAGCAAGAAATAGAGTCCATGTACTCAAATTCCGTATGGGATCTTGTGGAAGCACTTAGTGGCCATTGGGTGAAAGTGGATGTACAAGAAGAAATGAGGTGTTGATGGAAATATCGAAACTTATAAAGCTCAATTAGTGGCAAAACGTTATACCCAAAGAGAAGGTGTGGACTATGAGGAAACTTTTAATCTGGTAGCCATGTTCAAATCCATTCGCATCCTCCTATCCATAGCAGCCGTTATTGACTGTGAGATATGGAAAATGGACATCAAGAAATATTTTCTTAATGGGAAGCTAGACGAAGTCATTTATATGGATCTGCCAGGAGGATTTAAAGTATCTGGAAAAGAAGAAAACGTTTGCAAGTGGAATAGGTCCATTTATGGACTTAAGCAAGCTTCTCGTTCCTGGAATCTTAAGTTTGATGAAATAATCAAAACATATGGCTTTGAACAAAATATTGATGAGCTTTGTGTTTACCAATTGAAGGAAAATAAAATAGTGGTATTTCTGGTTCTTTAAGTAGATGGTATCTTATTCATTGGAAAAATTATTAAGAAATTGTCAGATGTGAAGAATTGGCAGAACACTCAATTCTAGATGAAAGATTTGGGTGAAGCAAGTTATGTTCTAGGTATCCAAATCATTAGGGATAGAAAGATTCCAAGCAGCTAACATAGATAAAGTGCTTAAACATTTCTCAATGAAAATTTCCAAGAAAGGGGGTCTACCATTCCGCCATGGAATTCATCTTTCGAAGAAGCAGTCTCCCTAGACTCCTGAAGAGGAAGATGTAATGAGAAAAGTTCCTTATGCATATGCAGTTGGAAGTATGATGTATGCTATGTTGTGTATCAGACCAGATATCTGCTATGCAGTGGGAGTAGTGAGCAGGTATCAGTCAAACCCAGGACTGGAACATTGGACAGCAGTTAAGCATATTTTGAAGTATTTAAGGCGGACTGGGAATTATATGTTAGTCTACGAGGGTGGTGTTTTGAAACCTGTAGGCTACACCAATTCAGATTTTTAGACTAATGTCGATGACAAGAAGTCTACTTCTAGAATGGTGTTTACTCTTGGGGGTGGAGCTATGGTATGGAGAAGCATAAAGCAGTCTGCAATCTCAGATTCCACCATGGAGGCTGAGTACATAGCTACCTCTGAAGCGTCTAAGGAAATAGTCTGCCTAAAGAAGTTCTATTATATTCTTGGTGTTATTCCATATACGGATAAACCTCTTGTGTTGTTTTGTGACAACACAGGAGCGATTGCCAACTCAACAGAACCTCGAAGTCACAAGAGGAGTAAGCTTATAGAAAGAAAGTATCACATAATTCGAGAATATGTGGCCAGAGGAGATGTGAAGGTTATGAAGATTGCATCTGAAGACAATCTTGCGGATCTGTTCACATAATCAAAGAAATGGGATTAGTAGAATTAAGGCATTAGTTTCAATTATTGCAAGTGGGAGTTTGTTGGGGTTTTATGTCCTAATTTAAACCAAATTTCTTTGTAATCTCATTTTATTATCAATACAAGAATATAAATCAATTTTTGACTTGGTCAATCAGTTTGCTCACATTTTTTATTTTCATGATTATTTGTTTAATATATACTTCTATTAAATCTCGAGCATATAGCTAATCGTATTTATGACTATGTCCAAAACATCAAACTGCGCAGCAAAATAGTTTTAGAGGGAATGGTTGAAGAATTGACCCCAACCAATGTTCCATCAAAGATAATAATTAAATTCCTACTCTTTATTTCCAACCGACGCAGGTCAATTTAAATAAACATAGTACAACTATTCTCGAGAAAACAGTCACGGAGCATCATCGTAGTAGGATAGTTTCTAGGAACCCAGTTCGATATGGTTTGGATGGTGAAACCAAAATGTTTGTTGGTGACACTGGTGATGATGATCCATTGTCTTTCAAATAGGCAATGGCAAGCCCTGAAAAGGAACTATGGCTCAAAGCCATGAAACATGAAATGGTGTCCATGTACTCAAATTCCGTCTGGGATCTTGTGAAAGCACCAAGTGACATTAGGGCCATTGGGTGCAAGTGGATCTACAAGAAGAAACGAGGTGTTGATGGAAATATTGATACTTATAAAGCTCGATTAGTGGCAAAGGGTTATACCCAAAGAGAATGCGTGGACTATGAGGAGACTTTTAGTCCGGAAGCTATGCTCAAGTCCATTCACATCCTCCTATCCATAGCAGCCGCTCTCGGCTATGAGATCTGACAAATGGATGTCAAGACATCTTTTCTTAATGGAAAGCTTGATGAACTCATTTATATGGATCAACCTGAATGATTTAAAGTAGCTGGACAAGAAGGAAAAGTTTGCAAGTTGAATAGGTCTATAGATGGACATAGCAAGCTTCTTGTTCTTGGAACCTTAGGTTTGATGAAATAATCAAAACCTTTGGCTTTGAACAAAATATTGATGAGCCTTGTGTTTAGCAACTGAAGGCAAATAAAATAGTGATATTCCTGGTTCTTTAGAAACAATGTCAAGAAATTGTCAGATGTGAAGAATTGATAGAACACTCAATTCCAGATGAAGGATTTGGGTGAAGCAAGTTATGTTCTAGCTATCCAGATCATTAGGGATAGAAAGAACAAACTCTTAGCTCTATCTCTAGCTGCTTACATCGATAAAGTGCGTGAACGTTTCTCAATGACAAATTCCAAGAAAGGATGTCTACCATCTCGCCTTGGAATTCATCTTTTAAAGAATTAGTCTCCCCAGACTCCTGAACAGGAAGATGCAATGAGAAAATTCCTTACACATCTTTAGTTGGAAGCCTGATGTATGCTATGTTGTCTTCTAGACCATATATCTACTATTTTGTGGGAGTAGTGAGTAGGTATCAATCAAACCTAGGACTGGAACATTGGTTAACAGTTAAGCATATCCTGAAGTATTTAAGGCTGACTAGGGATTATATGTTATTATACAAGGGTGGTATTCTGAACCTTGTAGGCTACACCGATTCATATTTTTAAATTGATCTCGATGATAGGAAGTCTACTTCTGGAATGGTGTTTACTCTTGGGGGTGAAGCTTTAATATGGAGAAGCGTAAAGCAGTTTGCAATCTCAGATTCCACCATGGACGCTGAATACATAGCTACGTCAGAAGCAGCTAAGGCAATAGTCTGGCTAAAGAAGTTCTATTCAGATCTTGGTATTATTCCAGATATGGGTAAACTGATTGTGTTATTTTGTGACAACACTGGAGCGATAGCCAACTTGAGAGAACCTCGAAGTCACAGGAGGAGTAAGCATATAGAAAGGAAGTATCACATTATTCAAAAATATGTGGCGAAGGGAGATGTGAAGGTTATGAAGATTGCATTTGAAGACAATCTTGCGGATCTGTTTACAAAGACACTACCAAAAGCTACATTTGATAAGCATATCAAAGAAATGAGATTAGTGGAATTAAGGCATTAGTTTCAATTAGGGCAAGTGGGAGTTTGTTGGGGTTTTATGCCCTAATTAATACCCAATTTATTTGTAATCTCATTTTATTATCAATAAAAGAATAGAAGTCGTTTTTTGACTTGGTCAACCACTTTGCTCACATGTTTTATTTTCATGATTATTTGTTTATTGTAAACTTCTATTATATCCCAAGCATATAGCTAATCATATTTTTAGCGACGTAATCACAGTGGAATATAAATATGATTATATGTTCAAACATAAATTAGTCCTAAGATTAGTCAGTGCACATGATTTACATTGACTTGCCAATCTACGATATTGTAGTGTTATGTTCTTTCCAGAACATAACAAAATAGATAAGATCAGATGTATTTGTTACATTGGATGGACTGATATTGACAGTAGATTTGATAAGTAAACATATCGTTATTATCTATTCTAGTCATATCATATAGTTGACCATAGGTCAATTCAATCTCAAATTTGAGTGGTTAGTATTCTAACTGACTGTATTATTTGAGTTCTTTGACTTGTTCGTTACTAGCTTACCCTATGAACTAGCCCATACTTACATCTTAGGAACTTGGTAGTATAATTTATTGGGAGTGTTAATCATAGATATGAACATCTATAGATTCTGATGAAGAAGTGAAACGATGGTTTCCTTTTAGTTTGGTTAAAGATACTAAATGATAGAGATCTCATTTAACTAATTAATATTAGTTTACTAAAATATATTTACAAGGAACTAAGTGTTTTAAGGATAAAATACAATGAGGGGTAAAACGATATTTTAGTCCCATCTCATTGTAGACCATCTATAGAGGATTGAGTGACAATTATGGTTGTAACAATGGATAATTAATAAAGTATTTATATTTGTTATAGAATGTTCTATGAATTCAAGAGTGCAATTCCAAGTCTTTAGTGGAGTCTCGAGGAATTAATAATTTAGTAAAGTTATTTGTTAAATTTATGAAACTTATTGGAGCTTGATTTCATAGGCCCATGGTCCCCACTGTACCTTGGATAAAATCATCTCGACAGTCTCAATTAATTGATTTAATTATCAATTAGAATTATCATAGTGGACTAGGTCAATTTTGGATAGTATCACAGAGTTATGTAATTTGGAGAAGAAATGAGAAATTAGAGCAGATTTATTAATTAAGAGAAATTGATGTCTAAATTAATAAATAAGATTAAATAATGGTTCACATTATAAATAATTAATTTGATAAAGGATTTAAATAATTATGTAATTAATTAAATCAATAGAAAATAATACAGGTCTTGATTTTAAGTTCAACGGGCTTATAATTAAAAGGAAAATATCACGGGCCTAAAGCCCATATGATAATTTCAACCAAGGGCTGATTATTGGCTATTATTTTATTAATTTTTTAATTAAATAAATGACCTAATTGAGTCTATAAAAGGAATGTTAAGTGAGTGTAGAAAGCAAATTTTTGAATCACAAGGTTTTGAGAAGATCAGAAGATCTAGTCTTGATGCTCTAGGTTTTAGATTCTCTCTACAACATAATTCCTTTTCTAAGCCTCAATATTCTTTTCTCTTCTTCTCTCTGTATCTATTTCATGTGTTGAGAATTCTCCACTCTAGTCTAGGTGATTCTAAGGATACTTTGGAAGGCTGTGAAGAAAATTGAAGAACGGTTCAGTTTCTTGGTGATACCCTGCGATAGAAAGGTTATAAGGGTTAGAGAAACTGAAGGAAGGGCTCATTCATTGCGCTGCATATAATGTAAGTGTTCTTATCATTATTTCTATTTTAATCACATTTTACAAACATGTTCTAGGTTTTCTTATATTAATTTGTTTAATATAAGAATTACATGAAAATAAACATGATCCTGTATAAGCTTTCCTAACAGTGCCACCTTTATGTTCTGAGATGATGCCCACATTCCGTGGGAGGTGGCATCCCAGACTCGAGATGTTTCTACTATAAGTTGGGAGGAGTTCAAAGATTTGTTTAACCAGAAGTATTACAACAATGCCGTCAGGTCGGCGAAGGTGAATGAATTCACCAGTTTGGTGTAGGGCAGCATGGAGATTACTGAGTATTCTCTAAAATTTGACAGACAAGCGATGTTTGCAACTTATCTAGTGCCTAAAGACATCTAGGCAAGAAAGGATTGTTCGGGGGCTGAATGCTATGATAGCCTAAGATATGTTGATTACATCAATACCTGGGGAGACTACTTATGCCCAGGTGTTTGAGAAGGCCCTCACAGCCCAGGAGGAAGAGAACAAGATATGGAGGGAGAGCGCTGCAAGTCGGGATGATCGTAGGGCTGTAACTCCACGTACATGATCTGGTAGGGGTGAAGGCCCCAATGATCAGAAGAGGAAGACCCCTAATACCTCGACCACTGTTGGTTGTGATAGGAGGGGTTGGGGTGTCTAGGGCGGCAGTGAGGCTTGGTGGAGTTACCCAGAATGTGCTAGATTTAAGAAGAACCATCTGAACGAATGTCGAGCAAAAACATGCTACTTGGGCGGGGTGGTTGGGCATCTCAAGAAAGACTGCCCGAATCTAAAGAAGGAAAAACCAAGGAAGGTAGATAGCTTGACTCCATCTCAGTTGTTTCACCTTGACTAAGGCAGAGGCTGAGGCTAGTCCCTCGGTGGTGACAAGTCATCTTTCTAGTGTTGGCACCTCATATACTGTATTGATTGACTTTGGCGCTACACATTCATTTGTTTCTAGCAAAGTGACTCATAGATTGTGTAGGCCCTATGATTATTATATTACGGGGTTTGGGACTATATTTCCTATGGGGGAACTGGTAGTTTCTAGGAGATGGGTTAGGTCATTGCCAGTGATGGTGGACAATAAGGAACTATCAGTAGACTTGATTGAGTTGGGTATGGATGACTTTGACATGATTTTGGGGATGGATTTGTTAGTCAAGTATGGGGCGAGGCTGCAAGAAGAAGATGGTGACATTTGAGCCTAAGGGTGAAGACCCCTTTGTTTTTGTTGGTATTATGCATGGACCTTGCATTCCCATGATATCAGCATTAAGGGCTAGAGATCAATTACAATGAGGTTGCATAGGTTTTCTAGCCAGTGTGGTGGATACCACTAGGGTCACGCTAGTGAGACCCGAGGAGACTAGACTGGGTCAATTTGGAGCACTAATTTGAGGGATCAAATGGACTTCATGTATGATTGCTTTGGACCTTCCAGGGACCTTAGGCATGAGATGTGGGTTCTTTACCAGTGTTGAATTTTCAGTATCCACAGATACTCATAGTACGTAAGGATGGTTTATTGATTTTGTTGTGTAAAGAGTACTGAGAAAACACAATAGTTTAGATTTTGGAGTATTTTTCTGGGTTTTTATGTTCTAATAAAGAACAGTTTAGGCGAGTTTTATGGGTGAATTATGGGTTTTGAACCCCAAAATCTGAGTAGCTTATGGGGGCTATTATATCTGAGCAGTTTTGCATTAAAACCACTTTCCAAAACAAGGTTTCTGACACGCGATTTCTTAGGTGACAGTACCTTCTGAGGATAGTGTGCTTAGGTTAGGGTCACACGTGATTCCACATAGATTGAATTGGGGTTGTGTAGGATATTTAGTTTGTAGGATTCAGCCAGGTTCATAGAAGTTTCCAACTCTAAGAACTTAGATTTCCATACATGGGTTGGAGTTGGCTACAAGATCTTTCGTACAGAGGTTCCAAGGGATCCTCCCTGCAAAGTTGTCTTCCATAGGAATGAGTTGTTGCAGAATCTCCCTTACTGCTAACTTTGGATGTGCCTCATGTTACCTTTCCTGCCTTAACTCTCGCAGCTTTTCCTCCTGTCTTCTCATATTCTCTTGCATTGTAGCAAGCTGGGCTTCAAATGTTTGATAGTCATTCTTGACATTGGCATTGCTCGTATTCCCTCTTTTCCTAGTAAGGAGTTACAATTGTTGTTGTTTGCTCCCATGTTTGGCCTAGGAGCAGGCCGAGTGTCCATGTTGTTTCTCCGAACAGATCTCCTAGGAGGCATAATTCCAACTTACTCCATGAACATGATAAAAGGCTTTAAGTTTGACCTTTAACTCCACGGTGATATCTTGATCAAATGGTCTAGTAGCCAACTCCAACCCTCATTGTCTTACATACATCATCAATGTATGATTATACTTTACTCTAGTCGGGCACTTCTCATTCACTTACTTCCATATGGCATCAAGCCCCTTCTTCGTCTTCTTGGAAGAAATTGTGTCCTTAAGAATGTTGTACTCACGCTCATAGTTTTGTAATCCTCCATCCCACATCACATCCTGAATACACTTTTTGACTTTCAATAAATGGTCAACTATCTCTTCCATGTTCCTTTCTGCATTAGTACACATCTTCGCTATTCGTATCTTCCTCGCTAACTCCTTTCCCGGAGCCTTATCTAGACGAACATTAGGGACTCTAAGCATTCTAGCATAATAGCTACTCTAAGCATACATGTAAAGTACTAAAAACTTTAATCATAAAAAAGATCACAAGAAATAATTAAAGAAAACAAATAAAACTTACAGTACAATAAGTCGTGCTTGTCTTCAACGACGAGAGTACATGTCAGGGCCGTCCATAGGAAATAAAAACCTTTTATCTGATACCAAATTGTAATGCCCCAATTTCTTGGAGCATTAATTACATACATTTAATAAGCTTTGGAGACTAATAATATAATTTGGACTAACAAAATCAACTTTACTAAACCATAATAGAATATTCAACATCCTTTAAAACAAAAGAAACTACGAAGTCTCATTATTTAGAAAAGAAAACAAATGATCCAAAATACCAATAGAAATTCTAAGAAAACAACAAAAACATATTCACTAATAACTAAAACAAAAGTAAAAACATAATCCAAGTAGGCCCAACCCTTAACATTCGTTATATCCTGAACATGTATGCCCGCAACGCCACGATTTCCCTAGACGTTACTTAGGGAGTCTGTTTAAAATAATAAACAATAAATACTTTAAGACAATAAAAGAAAATATTTATTTAAAATTTAAGTAGACAATTAGATCTCATTATTTAAAAATAATAATGTTTGACGCTAGGTTTAATAACAACCACATAAAGAAAATAACTGTTCAAGTCCGAAAATTAAAAACATAACATTTATTTCTAAAAGCATAAAATAACAAATGCCTCCAACATGTTCCGTCCATGCCTCGAGCCCACCCCACTCACTGCTTGACTTTTCCTTTACCTGCACACAGAGTACCCATGAGCTATCGCCCAATAAGAAGAGCTATATAGGACATAATACCCCAAACCAGAAAACATAAACTTTCAACTAAGCATAAATAAACGTCATAAACATAATAATCATCATGCAATATATAAAATCAATATCACACTAACATAATGTGTGTTATACTCACACAAATAAATACTAACAAGTCATGTTGATCAGACATGAAATGTAATCTGCCCTGCCTATGCTGTACTCACACTCAGGATTCCCACGATGGCACCTAGACTAGCCTGCATTGTACTCACACTCGATCATTCCCTTCGAGACATTGTTGCCCTGCCTGCGTTGTACTCACACTCGGCAGTTCTGTGGTGGCATCCTATTATCTTGAGTTATACACACCCAAGATAAATCATGCAAGTGTTATACCCACACAAGCAGCTAGAATCTAGTAGCATACCTACTCTATCTTGTAAGCATGTCTACTAACTAAAATCCCTTGCACTATCCTCATCCCAGTCCATCTAATGCAACAATTCAGGTCACAAATATAATAACGTAATTAAACATATAAGAAAACAAGGTTGTACGCATAACGTACACCATGTGCGCAGATGTCTTGAACCATTTGTGTCACCTCGACGGCTGGTAGCTCCTAGACATCCAATTACACATCGACAATTTAGAATAAAGTAAAAATAGGTGTTAGGGTTTATTTCAAAACCCTAATTATCGAAATAATTTAACTATGCAATTTTAACGTGCATGGCACGTAAAATAAAATCATTTTTCACAAAGTTTCGAACCATAATGTCACATGCACAAACAATGATGTTTCTAACGTAAAACATGAATTCATATAAATACTTTTTATATGAAAAATTACCAAAATGACCTTAATATCATAATTACATTAAAGACTCAATAACTTTCTAAAAATTATCATATGACAACAAAATATAACAAACAACTTTCCAAAACCCTAAATAATCTGCAATGGCTCATATAAGACCATAAAAATAATTTTTAATATTTATAAATTATTTTTCATCAATTTCCCAAATAAAACCCAAATAATTCAAAACAAATATATAGCTAGCCCAAAATTCAAACTAATCATACAAAACTTTTGAACAAGAAAAATAAACTTATAAAAATTCTTTTAGAATTATCTAGACAAAATAACTATTTTTCTTAATTAATTTAATAGAAAAACCAATTAATTCAAGAAAAATACATACAATATTAAAAATAAAATATAACTCTTCAGACCGGTTTTTAAACCCTACAGTAACACACAAAAAATTACCCAGGGTTCAAAACAATAGTATTAATATTTTCATAATTAAAATATAATAAGCCAAATAAATCATAGAAATTACATAAATGATACAAATTGGAAATTAAAATTACAGAGAGCCTTAGAATCTCATTTTAAGCATATACAAAAATTCCCAGATTTTTAGAATACTTTAAATAATAGTCCACATTTATCTCTATAATTCACATATTTAAAATCAAGTAATTCAAGAAAATTATCAAAAATGATCAAAGCTTAAATCTAAAAATACACAGCCATTCTAAATCATACAGAAATCATTTAAACATAAACTCATATTTTCTGAACAATAAAAATATTTCTCATAATTAATCTCTATTTAATCTTCAATATATCATAGTAATTCAGGGAAAAATCCGAAAAATACGAAACAAGTTGGAAAATTCTCTAAAATTATTGTACTAATTTTTAAGATTGAAAAAACGAAGAAAACACTTCCAGAAATACCTAGATCGGGTTTCTCGGAGTTCCCTTCTTCTCTAGCGCTAGCAAGCCTAGGGTTTTGTTTTGGCTGCGTTTCTGTAACGCCCCACATCACTATTGCTACTTCATAGAATGACGACTGGCCCTGCAAACCAAGATGAGTCTTTCCAACGTGGTTTGTCCTCACTCGCTTGCTTCTTGGGAAAACATCCCAGGAGGTCACCCATCATGAGACTACTCCAGGTCAAGCATGATTAACTTTCGAGTTCTCAAGTGATGGGCTACCGAAAAGATTCAGCTTGCATGAAAGTGGATTCTAAGTTTGATTTTGAGTATTGGTGAGGATTACAAAATTGTTTATGGGATTGTTAGGATGCCTAGGCTGTATGGATAGGAAATATAGACTTGATTTTGGGTTTAAATGGTGTTTTGGGTGTGTATTGTTGATTTAGGCTCGAGGAAAAACATAGAAAACTGGCTGGTTTCTGGCTTTCTCGAGCTCGCGCTGCGGCCCGTGTGTGCGAAAGGGCCCGGGGAGCCCTTGAGATTGCGCAGGCGCCGCGGCGCAGGTCTTAGTGCGTCACGGCCTGTGTCCTTCATCAGAGAGGGCTTTGACCTATTACTTTTAGAGGGCTATGACCCTAGAGGGCGGGCCATGAATAAAAATGACGAAAAAAAAGGGAAATGAGGGTTTTAAGCTCGGGAACCCAAATGTTAAGGCTCAGGAAGGATTCTACTACCCAGTTTGGTAGAATTCAAGGTCTCAAAGGCTAGATTAATATTCTGAAGCTATGATTTGGTTAAGGCTAGATGGATGGTGATTTTGCATGCGTTTTGACTAGGTTTTCAACAAGGTTCGGGTTAGAGGACTATGCTCGAGATTGCAGTAATCAATCAGCTCAGGACGCAAGTAAGAAAATTGTTGTACCCGTAGAGTAGGGCATGGCCCTATTGTTTATGTTTTAGGGAGCGACCCTATTGTTTATGTTTAATATATGTATGAATATCTGTGAATGCTATGTTGTTATGCATGTTTATGAATGAAAGACGAAGGCCAAGAACGTCGAAGGCTGAGAACGGTGAAGGTCGGGAATGACGAAGGCATAGAACGATAAGAAGCCAGGTACAACAAGGGGTCGAGATCAGCATTCAGCACGCTGAGTGTAGGTTGCTATCCACCCACTTGGTGAAGACCGCGAACCCAGTGCCTAGTATAGCATCTAGGTCGGCGTAGGCCACTATGTCTTTATTATGTTAACTGTTTTGCTACATATTGTGGATTAATATGTGTAGTTTATTATGTTTTGAATTTTCTTGTTGGGCTTCGGCTCACGGGTGCTCTATGGTGCAGGTAAGGGCAAAGGAAAAGTTGACCAACCATGAGTACTGCGAGTAACAACCCAAATTTACTAATTGGTATATGTGTAATTTTAATGATTAGATGCATGAGTATATGATTATATGGATATGTGAAATGCAAGTTTATGAGTATTAAATAAGCATGTGGGCCCTGTTTAGCTTATAAGGGCGTGTTTGTAATTTTTTCCCGTTGGGGGCATAAATGTGATTATATGTGATTAATTGTTGAGACCAGATTATTATGTGAATATATTTGTGGTATATGGCTCGTGACGGTCCTAATGGGCGGATTGATGAAATAGTCACGACAGGGATTTATACAGAGCCTGGGGGTATTTTTTTTTAATTTAGAAATTATATTAGGGATTATTAGACATTGGATATATAATTGGAAGACAGGATTAATTGGTAAATGTTCGGAACACTTGAGGAATTAACAGGAATTGGGAACAATGACCATTATACCCTTAGATTGATTAATGGATTAAGTGTTATGTGCGACGACAAATTGGCCTTTTATATAAAGGGATATATTTAGATTTAATTAGGATTTAAATAGAATGAAGTAGAACCTCCTAGCCCCTTCTCTCTCACGTACTCCTCTCTCTCAGTCTTCCCTTGTTGAATCTTGAAGCTAAGGACCTAAAGGCTCCTTAAGCAAGGCTTGAATTTTTGAAGGAAGTTGGAGTCTTGGAAGGGAAACTAGAGGGAAATTCAAGCTGGGATTGGAGCTGGAAAACGAAGGAGAAGTCAGCTATAATTGAGGTAAGAGCTTTAGTTCTTCCTTGAATTTTGCTGGATTTCTAGGTATATATTTGTTGATGAATTTAGTTTAATTATATAGAATAGAGCTAAGTATTTTGAAGCTTAGAGTAGGTTCAATTATGAGTTTTGAGTATGATTTTGAGTGATGTATTCTAGTTGAAAGGAGATAGTAATTGAAGGATATTGTTGAGGTTTTCGGTGTTTAAAATGTGTAATTTAGTCATGATTTGTGGCTGGTTTAGTGTTGATTTGAGGGGAGTTGATAGGGAAAATTCTGGGTTAGTGTTGGTGTTATTGGCTTAGGAGAAGGAGGAGGAAAAACCCAGAATTTCTGGGTTCGAAGGGGGCACACTGCGACTCACCAAGCCAAGTTGCGGCTCGCCTCCCCTTTTGGCTGGGGTGATTGCTCTCTGACTTGGGGGCAAGTCGCGACCCGCCAGTGGTTTTTAGCCTTAGAATTGTTTCACGAGTTGTTAGGGCTTGGGGGTTCGAACCTAGGCACTCATGACAATTCTACTACCCGGTTTGGTAGAAATGGAGGTCCCGGAGGCTAGTTTCTATCTTCTAGGTATTTTATTTCCATTGGAAGTTGATGGATACCATTGGCCCTTGTGACTAGGTTTATCTCCAAGGCTCAGGTCTAAGGATCGTGCTTGGAACCATTTCACTTTCTCTGCTCAGAAATTAAAGGTAAGAAAACTGCACCCTTTTGTGTGGCTGTGTTGGGACTAGGGTTCCCTATATTTGAATACAAATGATGTATGATTATGATATGCCATGTGAGGATGAAATAAACGGCCTAAGAGTGTCGGGAATGATATTTGCGCATAGGATGCGGCTCGGCCATTAAGAGCTGATGTTAGCTAAATAATCACTGAGCTTTGCCTAAGCAAGCCATAGTTAGTGGGTTAAATAGAAAGTGCGGCCTAAGGGTGTCGACTCTGAGTATTGTATGATGAGTATTGATATGTTTACCATTGCTAATATGTTGTTTATATCTTGTTAATTACTGGGATGAATGGTTTGTGAATAAT
Organism: Humulus lupulus; assembly: GCF_963169125.1. Taxonomy (NCBI): domain Eukaryota; kingdom Viridiplantae; phylum Streptophyta; class Magnoliopsida; order Rosales; family Cannabaceae; genus Humulus; species Humulus lupulus. The sequence goes on from NC_084796.1 coordinate 78,364,346, forward strand.
TGATTGTCCTCTCTGATTAGATGACCGTTATGACATGTTGAATAATTGGTTAACTGTTTTTATGAATCATTGGATTGTCTGTATTGTTTATGCTATCCTTTATGGTTTTCTTGCTGGACCTTGGCTCACGGGTGCTATGTGGTGCAGGTAAAGGCAAGGGTAAGGTGGACCAATCTTGTGTTGGAGAGCTCTGGGGGCGGGATGTACATAGTCAGCTGTTCGTCCGCCATGGCCGAGGGATAGTATAAGGACAGGAAAACCTAAAATGCGTATTTTTCCATTAGAGTGGCATGTGATTGTATATGACTTTTGAAATTTTGTAAATTTTCCTTTAACCCTGTTTTTGGGATCCCATGTTCCAAACGTTTATTTAAATGAAATTATCTATTTATGACCAAAATCTTTTATCCCTAACTCAATTATCAACTAAATGACTTGATTAGCGAGTCTTGCACGATTATAAACACATAGTGTAATGGTCTTGGTTATCCAGGTCATTACACTGTGAGCGTGAAGTGACGGGTACATGCTCACCCTACCTGGCTGCCACAACCAGCGTCATTTTGGGAAATGTACTTTAATGAATTGCCTTGTCGCCTAGGTCGACAATATTTATATTTTTGAATTGTAAAACATTTTCTAAACAGTCTTTTGGGATCCCAACTGTATAACTATTTACAATTTCAATGAATGTCCAAATCTTTATCATTAATGTCGTTAAACAAGTTTTATTTCAAATTAGTCAATTTTTTAACAAAATACCTCGATTACTGAGCTAATGCCACATTAATAACTCACATAGTAATGACTCTAAGGTAGTAAGGCATTACAACTTGGTACCAAGTCATGACTCCCCATCCTTCCTCTGGGACACACCATCCCACCAGATGTGGGAGTCCTCTCTCAACATGTAGTTGGCACAAGCTACTCTCTCATTCCCTTCTACCCTCATGAAATCCATGATGGAAAAAATGATGTTCATCCTCTGCTCGCAGTGGGTCTGGGCCACCCTCATAGGTGGAAGGATCCTGCTTCCTGAACCTTTAACACAAGGGTTCCCACCTATTTTCCATCGATGTTGGGCTGGCGCTAGTGCCACAGCCTATGGAACATGTAACCCAGTACTCCGAGGAAGGGCTTACTGCCTCAACTGGTTATGCTCTTCTTCTGTTCGATGAAGTCTAGCTTACATTTTGGCAAACATCAGTTGGCAGTTCGGTGGGGTAGGTTGAAGGTCCTGACCCTTGTTATCATCCTCGACCCTATTGCCACGGAGTCTGATTGATCGCCGAGGCATTACAGCAATCTATCTGCAATCAATGATGCTCGACATCAGGCATGATAACAACATCCAAAACCACCTCCCAATCTCATCAGCCAGCCACAATCAACAAATCCACATATCACACATAACATATAAGAGTCAAGGGGGCCATGCCCTAGCATCATGCATATATCAACACATTCATCATGCTCTATCCATATATTCAGGCAAATAGGGTAGCTTAAACAAGCAGTTAAGCATATAGTTCATTAAATACCAACCAACCCTAAGTCGAGCTTGTCACTAGCAGCAAGAGTACAGGTTTGGTCGATCTTTAGGAACCATAATCCTGGGCAGGGTGGTATTTGCACTAAATGTTTGGAGGCATTATTTGTATGGCGAGAAGTGCGAAATATACACCGACCATAAGAGTTTGAAGTACTTCTTTACATAGAAGGATCTAAATATATGCCAGAGACATTGACTGGAATTAGTAAAGGATTACCACTGTGAGATTCTATACCATCATGGGAATGTCAATGTGGTGGCCGACGCATTGAGTTGGAAGGGCCCAGAACAGTTATTCAGTTCGAGGCAGATATCAGAGGGGTAGCTGAAGAAATGACTAGAGGAGGTATTGAATTGGTAGTTGGTTAGCTACCCAACATCACTCTTCAGTCCACGCTATTTAAGAGGATCAAGGAGGCACAAGGGGAGGATCCCCAGTTGATGGATCACACAAAGGGCGTCTTAGCCAGAGCGGCTAAGGACTTTTCTATTTCAGAGATGGGTTTACTAAGGTACAAAGGTCGGATTTGCATTCCAATGGATTCCGGTATACAACAAGAGATTTTAGATGAGTCTCATACCACTCCCTATGACGTACATCCAGGTACAATGAAGATGTACCAAGATTTGAGAACCTTGTATTGGTGGCCGGGAATGAAGAGGGATGTGGTAGATTATGTGGCCAAGCGTTTGACTTGTCAGTGGGTAAAGGCTAAACATCAGAGGCCAGCAGAGTTGCTGTAGCCTTTAGGGATTCCATAGTGGAAATGGGAGGATATCACCATGGACTTCGTGGTTGGATTACCGAAGACTATGGGACAGCATGATTCAGTGTGGGTGATTGTGAATCAACCCACTTTTTACATGTTAGGACAACTTATACAGTGGAGCAGTATGCTGAACTTTATGTGAAGGAAATTGTATGACTACATGGGGCTCCGAGGTCGATAGTACTCGACAGGGACCCCACCTTCACCTCCAAGTTTTGGGAGAGCCTGTAGAGGGCTATTGGTACACAATTGCAGTTCAGTACCGCCTTTCATCCTCAAACGGATGGCAATAATTGATTTAATTATGTTAATAAGTGAATTAAATTATTATATGATTAAAAATGCATGTTTAGGTAAATTAACTATGCATGTGGGCAAAATTTGGTTATTAGGGGCATATTTGTAATTTTGGCCCGTTGAGGGCATAAATGTGATATATGTGTGTATTGTGATTGATACCACGAGGGTGTGGTGATATATTTGCGATGTACGATCCAAGACGGTCCAGGGGGCGGGTTGCGGCTCAAAATGGAAAAAAAAGGGAAATGAAGGTTTTAAGCTCGAGAATTCGAATGTTAAGGCGCGGGAAGGATTCTACTACCCGGTTTGGTAGGATTCAAGGCATGATGGATGGTTACTAATATTATGAAGCTATTAATTGGTATAAGGCATGATGGAGGGTTAATATGAATGCATTGTGACTAGGTTTTCAACGAGGCTCGGGTTAGAGGACTATGCTCGGGATCGCAGTACTCAGTCAACTCGGGACACAGGTATGAAAATCGTTGTACCCGTAGAGCAGGGCACGACCCTATTATTTGTGTTTTAGGGTCCGACCCTATTGTTTATGTTTAATATATGTGTGAATATCTATGATTATTATGCTCTTTTATGCATGTTTATGTGTTTAGTTTGTTGACTGTTTTACTATACATTGTGGGTTGATATATGTGTGAATTGTTATGCATTGAGTTTTCTTGTTGGGCTTCAGCTCACAGAGGCTCTATGCTGCAGGTAAGGGCAATGGGAAGGTTGACCAACCACAAGTACGAAGAGCGTGGAGGGACGGGTACATGTTCAGTCTACCTGTCTGCCACGGCTAGGGTTTATTTTGGGAAATGTACTATAATGAACTACTTTGTCGCCTAGGCCGACCGTATTTATATTTTTTATTTGTAATACATTTTCTAAATATTATTTTGGGATCCCAACTTTATAATGTTTTATAATTTCAATGAATGTCCAAATATTAATTGTTGTTAAACGAACTTCATTCCAATTTAGTCACAATTTTAACCTAAAACCTCGGTTAGCGAGCTAATGGAACATTTATAACTCACATGGTAATGAATCTAAGGTAGTAGAGTGTTACAAATTGATATCAGAGTGTTGACCCAGCCGAAGGTGTGACTGACGGGGATGTCGGACCCCAAAAGTGGGGTGATTGTGACAGTCAGAATGCCGTGATCTACAAGGGGAAAGACCGGGTAAAAGTGGTGCAATGCCACATCTCCTGGGAAGGTCAAGTATGATTATTCTAAGACTGTGTATGTAATGCCCTGGATAGCCAAGACCGTTACACTGTGTGTTTATAAAGGTGCAAGACTTGCTAATCAAGTCATTTAATTCAAAACGTGTTTTTGAAACTATAGTTGAACTAGGGTTAAAAGATTTTGGTCTCAAAAGCTGCATTTCTTATAAATAAATATTTTCTTTTTACATGGGATCCCAAAAGTAATAAGCAAAATACTGTTTACAAAAGATTCAAGATTTAAATACAGTGATTAGCCACTCTAAGGCAAAACAGATAGTTAAGCATTTCTCGTCCTATTCCACTCCTCGGCCGTGGTGGCCGAACAGCTGACTATGTACATTCAGCCCCGCAGCTCTCCATCTTAGGATTGATCCAACTTTCCTTTGCCTTTACCTGCACCACGTAGAACCCGTGAGCCAAGGCCCAACAAGAAAACACAATAACAGAGCACAATCATTCAACAGACAATCAGAAAACTCATACCGCATAAGCATGTACTCAATAGTTTAAGCATTCATGTTAATTAAGTATTCAGTATACCAAGTATATCACTTCATAACAATAGTCAATCCACATATGATAACTAGGGTTCATGCCCTTAGGCCGCAACCTCTATTTATCCCATTGACTCCGGCTCGCTTAAACTGAGCTCAGTGAATATTAAGTTGTCCTCGGCTACCAGTGGCCGAGCCGCGCCCTGTGCGCAAGTATAATTTACGGCACCCTTAGGCCGTTTATCACATGTCCCATGGCATAATACCATCTATGACATCATACAAATATAGGGAGCTCTTAGTCCCATCACAAACACATAACCGGGTGTAGTTTTCTTACCTTTAGATTCGCTAGCTTTGTTCAATTGATCCTCAAGCACGATCCCATCTGAGCCCTAGCGTACACCTAGTCACAGCCATAGATCAAAATCATCACTAAACCTCACATCCAAAATCCTAGCCTCGGGACCAATCCCGAGCCCTCGGGAAGCCCTAATTCCACCAAACGGGGTGGTGGAATCAAACCCCGAACCCCCAGGCAAAAACCCTTGAAAATAACCCAAAAACCCCTTTCTGGAAATAGGGTAGCGCTACAACGCTCTAAGGAGAGCGCTACAACACTACAAATAGAGCCTAAAACACCCCAGAACACATGGCCTAGCGCTACAGCGCCCAGTGACTATCGATGTAGCGCTAGTCACAGCACAGCAAACCCTGCATTTTCCTCCTTCGATTTTCCCCGAGTCAAACCTTACCAAAACTCTTCCAAACTTCAACCAAACATAAAAACAAGGCTACCAACATCTCCAACTCACCCCACACATAACTCAATCACATGCACCCCTAATCAAAGAATTCACCATAGCTGAACCTAAAGCTCATAAACTCAATAAGAACAACAGCTGAAACCACATAACTTAAGCTAAAGTTTCTTACCTTTGATGGATGACCTCAACCTAGGTTATCCTTCTCACTAGCTTGGCCTTCACATCCTCAAAGCTCAGCTTCAATTTCCCTAGAATTCCCCATCAAGACTCAGCTCAAAATCCATAACAGTACCAAGAACTAGAAACTGAAAACTACCTCGAACCATACCTCAAATGAATGGATTGCTCTTGCTAAATCCTTGCTAATTCTTCAAGCCAGACCAAGGACCCTAGCCTCAAGCTTCTACTCTAACTCTCCCTGAGTTTCTGCCCCAAAAGACCTCAAGAATTGATGAAGAAAAGCTTAAACCGAGAGAGAGAAAGATAGACTTCCTATTTCCCTTTCTTTTTTTTTCCTTTTCCTTTATTTTCCTTCACACTTCTATTCCACTGAGGTATAAAGCCTAATAACACCTATCCTTTATAATCCAAATGACCACAATACCCTCCCTTTATTTCTAAGCCTTTTAATCAACTTAGGGGCATTTTGGTCATTACACCCAATTCCCGTTATTTCCTCGAATGTCTCTAATATTTACCGCTTACTTCCTGACACATAACTAATCACCAATTATATTCCTCAATATCAAGATAAACTCCAATATATTCTCTAAATTCCCAGAAATACCCCCAGGCTCGCCCCAAGCCAGGTATAAATCTCCATCATGACTTTTTCGCTAAACTGCTCACCAGGATCGCCTCGAATCACAGATTACAAATATATCGACATAATAATGTGGTCTTGACAATTTATCACAAATATATACAGTTATGCCCTCAACGGGCCAAAATTACAATTATGCCCTTCTAACTTAATCAGGGCCTACATGCATACTAATACACATAGTTAAGCATCACAGATATTCAAATAGTCATATAACATGCTTTAATCATTAAATCACAAATAATCCAGTTATGCCCTCCCGGCACACTAATCAAGGCCCTTAAGCCTTATTAGTATATTGGGTTGTTACAGTGTAGGTATGGGACTACACTGTTGAAGAGGGCTTAAATGGATTGATGGGTACTACCTATGCAACCAAGATGCATCTTCTTTTTGGTAGCCCATCACTTGAGAACTCCAAAGTTAAGCGTGCATGACCTGGAGTAGTCTAATGATGGGTGACCTCCTGGGAAGTTTTCCCAATGAGCGTGCGAGTGAGGAGAAAACACGCTAGAAAGACACGTGTTGGTTTGCAGGGCCAGTCGTCATTCCAGGAAGCAGCCATAATGATGTGGGGTGTTATAGTTTCGTCCCGTTCTTTCGCTTGCAAATTGATCCTCTTGTCTCCAACACCTCAAAGCAATAATTCTCAGTCAAAGAACTTGCTCGTATCCCTCAGATCGACGCCTCCTTTTCCAACTTCGGTGTACCGCCAACAGTGGAGCTAAAAATCAGATGTCTTTCCCTGGACTGTTTTAGCCTGTTTCTTCACATTCAAAGTGATCCTTGGGGTCCCCTAAGCTTGTACATAAGCCTCCACGAACCTAGAAACAACCCAAACCTCCACAAATCCAAAATTATCCAAGAACTTGCATTTTTCTTTGATAAAAAAAGGTGATTCTCGACTTGGTGCCTTACCCTTGCTTTTCTCGCATTCAACAAGTTTGTTTTCACCCCTATAATGATTCTAGAACTTTCAATAGTACCGAGAATTTCTCAATTGCAAGAACTCAAGAAATTCTCTCTCCCTTTTCTCAAAATGATAGTTTTTCCCCCTCTCTCTTCAATTCTCTGATTTTCCCTCTATTCCCACAAATTATATTTTTCAAATAATCATGGTACACGATTTAAGAAGAGGAGAAACTAAATTGAGCATTTGAAGTGTTAAGATCCTCTTTCTAAGAAGTTTCTTTTATAAAAAAATTAATTTAAAAAAAATAATGTGGAATAATTCCACAATCTATATCATTAGCTGGATTTTCCAAAAATTAGCCAATTATTTGTGGTTTTTAATCATATAAAATAATTAAAATAAAGTCTCTAATATGACCCTTGAACCAATCCCAAACTAAAGGGTATTGTGGTTTTTTTTCAAATTCAAATAGATAATAAAAATTCTATGGCAAACCAAAATATTACATATCATAAGATAAAATAATTTCATGCATATTATTATTACTATCATGCCCATAATAATAATAATTTTCAATTAAATAAATAAAAACTTAACCCGAGCCATTATTTCTTCACTTGGAATTATACTCATGATGTGATTCCACAAAAATTCAAACATAAGAAACCATGATTTTTATTGCCATTGAAAATCATACATATCCAATTTAAAAAAAATATGCAGAAAGACAAAAATGCCCTCATGGAGAGATTACTAAATTACCCTTTCGGGAAGACGGATATTACAATGCCCTCCACCAAAGCTTTACAACTTATTGCTACACCATAAACTCTTTTTCTTTACCTACAGCACAGAGCACCTGTGATCTAATGCCTAGGAAGAAAAGTTGTGTAGGACACAACCCTTCAACCCATACTTAAAACTACATAATCACAAGTATATAATCAAATCATAACGTATCATAAATACTATAAGAAACAAAAGCCGTAAACAATACTAATAAGGTCAAGTGTGCAACCAAGTAGGGAAATGTAAGCATGCATTATACTATTCACAAGCATGAAAAATTTATCGTTACGTAAACATGCCAATTCTCATATCATAAGCGTGTCAAGAAAAACATACAACATACACATTCATATTAAAAATATTAATCTAATAAATAGCTTTATACATAAACCCTACCATAATCACATAAAAAATAGACATACAAGTACGCTAAGCGTATACCCTATGTGTAGGTGTCCACTCTTCTTATCTTAGTTCCAAGCAGTAACAATATTCCTCGTTCCTTCAACTTCTCTTACCACACCTTACGTCACAACACATAAACATTTACTTTAAAATTCATAAACCAGCCCTCAATCATGAACATTTATTTTCTTTCTAAAACCCAAACCTCCTTGGATATACTTTATATCTCTAGGTCTTCAAACTAGCTTTCTAACCATATGAAAAACATCAAAATCTGAAAACTGAGTAAAAATTTATGCTTGAATTACTAAACCAAATTTTCCTTTGTTTCTTTTCTCGCCCAAGCTGACCGATGCCCTAAGCCAGTCGACCGTTCCCATAGCCAGTCGACTGATAAAATACAGTTGGTCAACTGTTTGGTGCTAAATCTCTGAGGTCCTTAATCACAAAACCAATCAATCATTACCCCTAAATCAGTCGACTGACTGAACCCAGAAACTAGTATTTCAAAAGAGCAGCACTTCAAATCCAACCAAACGACTTCCAACTCAAATCTTACCATTCAAACACAACTTTTAAACGAGATTATACCACTATATAAGTCATATTCATAATATCATATCCCTTCTTGCATGATTAAGATTGTTAAAACTTAATTTTATATCTTTAAACTTAAATTTATTCAAAGTCAACATCATCAACCTCATACTTCTACATTAATTTATCCCTAACATGTTTTTATCATCAATTTAATAACCCTAAACATCCTATCACGAAATTCTACCAATCAAATCATAAGTTTTACCATTAAATCCCCAACAATCAATATAAACATTATCTAAATGTTATATATTAATTAGATCTTACCAAAAATTATTCTTCAATCCTCCAAATCTTCTAAATCAAAGCAGGAGCACCTGAGATCTACTTCCGTCAGATGAGAGAAAGGCTAACAAATGAGATATGCTTCGCCCTAATTTGATCTTATTTTATTTATACTAACTCTTCAATTCCTAAAAGACTAAATTAACCTTACACTAGCTCTCTCATTGATAGAATCATGTTTTTTTAGTAATTTCACTCTAAGCTAATAGTTTTGAAAACCCTTAATTCAGTAATGGCCCAAAAGTCCTCTAAATTATACCATGGCCCTCAAATAGATAATTTGTGGCATCTACACCCTTACCACTTAAAGGAACATTATTGTTGCTCATAGGCATACTCAAAGCTTATCAAACAATTACATAAACCATAAACATAATAAAATAGACATATAAAGCATGTAATCATATAAAATTACAAAAGTGCCCTTCTTCTAAAGAGATGGATATTACATGATGGGTTCTACTACCTTACTCGGTTCCCTAAGACTTCCCATTCATCGATCTTCCGAGTCATCGAAAAGACTTCAAGGATACATTCTTTATGTCGAACAAGTTCGCGACCTGCGAATACTAGTACTTCAACCTACCTCGTAAGTATTCTCAACCTTGGTTATTTTATATATATATATATATCTTCCTCACTATTTCTCTATTATGATCGAGTTAATTCTATGTGCACCTATCTAAAAGAGGTCCATTAATTCAGAGGTCTAGAAGTACCAATACATTGAGCTCGCCTGCCTTTTAGCTTAAGAGAAGAATTGGCAGGCTATAATAAGAGATGCGAATATGTTGGCCTGCAAGCTGATTAGGGAAGGTCAATCCCTTACTTTCTGACCTCAAGGTAATTCTAAAAAGAGGTACCTTGCTATTGTAAAGGAGGTCGAGGAGGAAGAAGAGGTCGAGTTGTTAGTGCACAAGCGTCCTTCTCAAAGCATTCCGAGCGACGACCCTCGGAATGCTGTTAGCCAAGGTAACAACTCACACTGTTATCCAAGGTAACCATGGTCCTGACATTAACCAAGATGCTTCCTGCTTAATGCTTGGTCGGCATGACGTGAAGAAGATCTTGACCAGACACCCTGAGGATCCAGAGAAAATTGTTACCATAAAACAGTTTTGACCTTTTTGTTCCCCGTCACAACCAAAGCCTCCCTATTAAGACTATCATTATAGAAAACACTTTAAATAATTGGATTGCAATTGTCCAACAATACAACACTTGTATTCACCCAGGTATCATACTGTCCCCTAGGATCATTTTTCCTGTCTCGACGCACACAGAGTACAGCCCGAGCTTAGTGGATGAGCTTGAGTATCATGCTAGTGATTGTTCCACTCGAGTCTCCTACAAACTCGTTCATCCTTGACCTAACCAGTCCCCAATCAATCATTCCCCATTCTCATTTGAAATCCAATCATTATAGACTCAACCACTACCTCGATGGGTATGGCCTTCTTCTTTACTTGTTTGTTCAAGTTTGGTTAAAGTCTCTCTAACCATCTTTTGGTTATATGTAGAGGAAGAAATTAGAGATCTGATCCCCACCATCAGTTCTGTCCCTTCTGTCAAAAAGGCCACAATTTTGAAGAAAAACATCTTTAGGACTATAGGTTAATCTATTGGGACCCACTAAGGGCAAAGAGCTTCCCTTTTCCCAGCCCGGAGCAAGGAAAAACACTGTGATCATGGTCAAAGATGTTCCTCCTCCAACTCTGCTAGCTAATCCTGTTGATACCCATCAGTCTCTATCCCAGCTCCGCACATGGAGCAAGGGTAAGTTCGATGCTCATCACCGAGGTCAATTTCAGGCCCTGACCAGTGATGGGACAGGCGACATCAACTAGATAACCGAGCGCGAGCTGGACAAGATAGAGATATCATCTTCCTGGGACATGAGCGCTCAACCATGGGGATGCACTTGACCGTAAGTTTCAATATGTACAAAGATATTTTAATTATATTATATACTTTGTTTAACCTTCTATTATATTTTCTTTGACATACGTTCCTTGCCCAACTTTGAGTAGGAGTCAAGACAGAATCTAAGATGGACCGAGTTTCAATGAGAAATTTTAAGCTCGAGAAGGAGAAGGATGATCTCAAGGGTATGTATTCCCAACTCAAGAGGAGAGGAACTCCAAGATTGGAGAGGTGTACTCCAAGCTCCACGCAGAACTTAATACAACTTGTTCCAACAAAAAAAGCACCAAAGACTAGGACGCCGAGGTGATCAATGCTCGGGATGAACTTTAAGCCCATGTCGACAACCACCAGGCCAAGGTGTATTCGATTGTGGAGGAAATTTTTATCAGGTCTAGTATTTCAGCCAGGATGATAATTTCTCCTTCCAGGAGGCAGATCTCTAGGCTCGTTATCATGCCAAGTTCCAGGACCGTCTGACCAAAGAACCCACAGAGATCGTGGAGACATCCGATGCTATAGGTGACAGTGGGGAGGACGAGGTGTCTTCTCAAGGTCGTGGCCAGACCCAGGGTTGAAGAGGAGCCTCTCTCATTTTTTTAGTTGTTGTTTTTTTTCTTTTTTTTTTGTTTGGGGACTTTTAAAGTCCCTTGTAATCAGGCCCTAAAGGTTGAGACAATTTTCCAATTTTTTCTTTGTTCGAGGTTAATATGCTCATTCTACATTTACTCATCTCATACATTTATACAATTCCATTCCACCATATTACGTGTATTTATATTTTACACACATGCGTAGTTATAGGAATTACTTTAGATCTAGGTATTTTTTAAGCTTATGCTTGATAGTTGACCAGTTATTTTCAGATCACATACCTAGTTAGATCCTGGATTTGAATAGCTTAGTAGCATAGGGAATGATTGGTGTAGAAATCAAATATGATTTTATGTTTTCAAAAATTAAAAGTTGTCGGACCTACAAAGAAAATTTGATTGGTTAAACATTTTTAAAAATTAATTTAAAAAACAAATTCAATTTTACTGAAGGATTTAGAAAACGAAAATTTCATGTTTTCACTATAATCCTATTTTTTTTTTTTTAAAAAATTAATTTTCTTGCTACTTTTCTTTTATTTTTCTTACCGTCTTGATTTTTTTTTTTGTCCTTTTTACAAATCAATCTTCTTTTTTTAAAGTTATTTTGTATTTACTTCTATTTAAAATTTTTAGTCATTTATATAAATTTAGTAAAATAATTAATTATAAAATCATACAACTGAATATAATTTTATTCTAATTTACAATATATTTACTAAAAAAAATTCATCAAAGAATAAACATATTTGATCAAATAAAAATTACAACAAATAAATAAAAAAAATATTTTCACTTCAATTATTATTATACCAAAAGTAAAATATATATATATATTACATATTCAATTTTTAGATTTTCTACCAAATAATTATTCAATTTTATATAACTCAAATATAGTTAACGGACAATACATTCAATCACATTTTTAGAAACATATTTTCAGACACTAAATCTAGATTATTTTTTCAGAATCTAGATTATTTTTTCAGAATCATACTCTTTCAAAATATAATTTTTAAATCACTAACCAATCATGCCCTAAAAAAATATAACTTTAATTTAGAAAAAAAATTAAAATTAATGACAATGCAATATTGTTATGAATTTAATCAATGCACTACTATTAAATTTTAATTTATCAATATAATTAAATTTTACTTTCAGCTGAACCAATCACGTATTCAGTTTTTTTTATATTTTCAAATTTAATACCAATCACAGATTTAGTTTTTTAAAACTCAAAAACAGTTTACTGACATTGAATCAATCACATTTTCGAAAACATGTTTTTAGTCACTAAATTCAGATTTTCATTTCAGAATCTCACTTTTCAAAATTACAGTTTTCTAATCGCGAACCAATCAGACCCTTACCTGTTATTATTTTAGACCTTGTACTTGGTTAAGTCCAACGTTTTATTTCTTTGATTATTCTTTTAACATAGCTATATTTGGAATTAATATGAAAACTCGAGCTGTTTCAAGGTACCAAATTATTTATTTCAAAATTCTATGTTATAGACATTTTTCAAGGACATAAAATATTAAAGACTAAAGTTATGGATCTCCCCCCCAAGCGATCAAATTTATTAAAATCCTAGGTTGCTTTGGAAGGGTTATAACACAAAATTTAAAGACATATTTGGTATTGTGTTTAAATTATACAACAACATTTAAATTTATTTCATTATAAAAAATACTTAAAATAAATGGCTTTTATAAGTAAGCCTTACAATTGGTCATATATAAAAAAAAAACTAAACTTGGACTAAACTCTCATTGATAATATTTCTTCAAATGTAGTTTGTTCCAAGTTCATGGAACTCTTTCTCCATTTAATCGAGTTAATTTAAACATCCTTTCTGGTAAGACTTCCATAATCTGATAGGGTATTTCCAAGTTTGGTCCTAGTACGCCCTCTTTAGGATATTTGTTTGGCAAGAATACTCTTCTTAATATCGAATCCCTTAAATCGAGCTTCTTTCTCTAACTTTTGAATTGAAATACCGAGCTACTTTGTACTGGTATTGTGCGAGCTAGAGTTACGATGATTCTCGATGTTCTTCAATCAGGTCCAAAGATGCTTCCAGTAGATCATGGTTTTATTCTTGATTATAAGTTGTTTTCCTGTGGGATGTCACTAGGCCTAAAATGGGAGCATTGCTTCACTTTCATATGTCAACGAGAACGGGGCATTGTCGATGGGTGTGTGGTGAGAAGTTATGTATGCCCAAAGTACTCGTGGGAGCTATTCAGGCCACAACCCTTTGAAGTTCTCCAATGTCTTCTTCAAGCTTGCCTTCAGAGTTTTATTCACCGCTTCAACTTGTCCATTAGCTTGTGGATATGCACAGAGTAGAAACTCTTAATTACTCCATTCTTTTTTCAATAGTTTGCAAACGGGTCACTATTGAACTAAGTCCCATTTTCATAAACGATTTTCTTTGGGAGTCAGTAGCGAAAAATTAAGTTCTTCTCTACAAAGTCGAGTACTCTCGGCAAGGTTATTGTTTCCTATAGTTCAACTTCGACCAACTTCGTAAAATGGTCAACCTCAACCACATGATAGTGAACTCCACCATTCCCCGTTGATAGTGATACAATCGAATCTATCCCCTTGACAGCGAATGGCCAAAGCGACCACATCATCGTCAGCTACACAGGTGCAACCCTAGCTATCGTCAAGAAATGCTGGTCGGAGTATCTTCATGGCTAAAGTTTACCACCCAGTGTGATCTCCCTAATACCGCATTGAAGGCTGAGGTGCAATCTACCACAATAAAGTTTGCCATCATGGTGGTTTGTCTGGGCTGTTTTTTGATAGTGAGGGCTAACTCGATTGCCCCTAAGGGCTGTATTGAATCTCACGTAAATCCATACAAATAGGTACTGCAAGGCTTTAGGTACCGGATGCTTAGTCCCATCTTCTCCAGAGCTAGGCGATATAAGATGTCCACAGAGCTTCCATTATCCACCAAGACTCGATGCACCCTCATGTTAGCAAGCTAGACAGTCAACACTAGGGGGTCATTATGGGGGAAATGTACACCCCATGCGTCTTCCTCAGTGAAGTTATTGAGTCATTTTCACCCTTAAAACTCTTCGAGGGGTGTTGCTCCAGACTTAAGACGCAAGGTGGTGGACTTCGTCTGGCCTCCCGGGCATATTTATCTCGTCCCTTCCTTGACTCGCCCCTGAATCCTGGCCCTCCATAGATGGTCCTGACCTATCCTTGTACTTCCAGGGCCACCTCTCGCGTCTGCGGCGAGGATGCTCCTTCTTCCGGCATTTGGTTCTCCTTGCAGACATATTTGCCCAAATGTCCCCTGCCGATAAACTCCTTGATTTCTACCTTCAAATGGTTGCTTTTTGCGGTGGTGTGGCCGATATCTTTGTGATACTGACAATATTTGTTGGAGTCTCTTTTTGTCTGGTCTTTTTTCATTGGCGGCGGCCTTCTAAAAGGGACCTGGTTTTTGTTCGTAACAAAATTATGCTCTCTCGCATGGGTGAGGTCAGTATAAAAGGTGTAGGGGCTCTGTCTGTGCTCATTAGAGCGCTGATGCTTTTGGGGTCGATCATCTCTTGTTCCCTCATATACCCTATTCTTCTTTGTACCACTTTGGCTTTCTCGGATTGAGGATTTTGGTGGCGACTAGCCTTTTCCGGCCTTGAGGCTTTCGTGACCATCTTCCACTCGAATATATTTCTGCGCCCGCTCGTAGAAATCGTCCAAGTCTGTGACCTCCCTCTTGAGCTTGTTATCCCATAACTTGCTTCCAGGGCGTACTCCGGTTGTGATGGCCATTTTTAGCTCTCTACGAGTAAAACTTCCTACTTTGGCCGCCTCATATTGAACCTATGAATGTAGCTCTTTAGACTCTCATTTTATCCTTCCTTCACATTGGCGAGGCTGGTGCTTGGCATCGTGTAGTCCCGCACAGCGTGGTGTTGCTGGAGAAATTCATCAGAAAACTGTTGCCAAGATTTGATGGACCCTGGTCTATGTCTCTTGAACCATTTGTACGCAGGTCCTTTCAATGTGACAGCGAAGCAATGGCATCTGGCCCCGCTACTAATCCCCCTTAACTTCATTAGGTCGTTAAATGCATCCAGATGGTATTTAGGATCTGTGCTTCCTTCATATGGGGTAATATGGGGCTCCTTGAAGTTGGCTGGAAGCCAGATGGCTTAGATCTCCTTGATGAAGGGCGACTCATGGTCGAACTCATCCTCAAAGGCTTGTCCTCCAGAGGCGGTGATGATTTTGCTTCGTAGGCTCCGCATTTCTTTATCCAGGTCTTGTCTCCTCTTTTTCAAGGTGTCTCTCAGTGTGGATGGGTTAGGATCCCCCTTTCCTTTGCCTTCCCAGGGCGCCATAGGAGGCGTGGTCCTTTTACCCGCCCTCTTTTTGTTGAGTTCCTCTCGTAAATCTGAGGGTGTTCTCCTTGAGGTGACCTCGACATCGTTATGAGGGGCAGCATTGGTCTTCGGCTCTGGCCCCAGAGACTGCTTCGGCGGTCTGGGACGTTCGTGTTCTTTCATCCGAGGGGTGTTACTAGTGGAGAGTCGGGTCCTTCCGTTGTCTATTGGCAAAGTGGTTTCTACCCCCTCTTGGCCTCGCTCTTTCCACTTGGGGAGTGTTACGTTTGATCTCCCTTGCAACAGACAATTTAGCAACTCTTGCATGTTTTCCAGGGTGGTTTGTAGGCTCTAATTCTTATGGTGAAGTTCCCGTATCTCGTCTTCATAGAACCGAGACTTAGAACTCGAGCTCACGGAGTGGACCCGAGGGTTCTTGTCAGGCCTGCGCATCGATGGGCTTGGATCCTGCCGACCGGAGTTTGGCACCTGCGGCAGACTTGGAGGCAGGAACTCACCAGCACCCCTTGCTAGTGCATCCATTGGCCTTAGAAGACCCTGCTCAGGTGGGACTACCGAGGATGAGCCTCCCTTTCATCTCCGTGAACCTCAGGCTCCTTTGGGGCCTCGACGCTTGTGGGTGGAGGAGGATCCTTCATAGAGGCTTTTAGCTAATCTCCGTCAAGATGGACCTCCACCTCTCGTGGCTCTCTCAATCGTTTCGAACGTCGTGGTATCTTTTTCTTATCAGAATCGACGGAAGAACAGTGGCTTGATACATATTCATCCGACAGACGGCGCCAAACTGTTGATGGTGAGAACTCGTCAACGAAGTTAAGTTGGAAAAATTAAAGTATAGAGCTTATCGATGAACAACTTCAAAAATCTAAACAGAAACTTAGAGAGTAGTTGTAGAATGAAAATGGTGAAAATAACTTGTATTTCTTATGGTATGATGCTACAGTGTTTTCTTCCAACCTCCTTCCATGTGGAAGTGTGGTTCCTTTTATAGTGGGCTCTAATGGCCCCTGATACATTGTGGTCCAGGGGACCAGATGGTACGCAAGTACACTGTTAAGAGAGTGGTCTCAGGGGTAGTGGTGTTGGCTCCAGTACGTGGTCAGACATAGTGAGGATGTCCCCACTACTTATTTTGTACGAATGTCAGAGCAGTGGCACCAGGCATAGTGGTGCAGGTGGTGGTGTCGACTCTGACATCTTGTTAGAAGTATATAGGCCATGTCCCCTCTCCTACTACTCCCACTACTTGTCTGGCATGAGTATGTGGATCAGGCATATTGGGTCTTACAGGTCGTACCCCGTATGAGCTCCAAGCTTGTACGATATTTTCGAATTATACTTGTTCTTTTACCTCTACACGTTGGAGTTTCCACAGGTCCTCATAGGATACACCATCTTGAGTTGTTAGGCTTTTCAAAGGTAAAAGATGTTGAACCCACAGAGATTGATTTATTAATTGTGCTAATTACTAAACTTTTAAGCCTTTAATTTTATGTTCAGAAAATTAGATTTTGGAAACCTAGAATATTTATTTCCCTATTTCAAATTACGAATCTCAGTTTATCAATTATCCCAATCTATTCCCCTATTTATAATTTCAAGAACCCTAATTTAATTCATCTACCTTTCTCAAGTGCAAGTGATTTTATTCTTAATTAATCAACAAGATATATTTATTCAATATTAACTAAACAAGAATTCATTCAGCAATATGGTTCTCTTAATGAAACCCATAGAAATCACAGAATCTCTCATCTCACAGTTTTTCTATTTCATACAATTCTAGATCCAATTTAAGATTGCCTCTCTCAACTATAAAATCCTAAATCTCAATTCAATTCAATGATGATCAAGCATGAAAAAGATAAACATTACACAAAAGAATGTATGAACAAATTAGAGAAACCTCATGAGAATAATATCAAAACTTTAATTCAATAATCTAATATACTTCCATCAATATTCTAGAAAATATGTTTACTTTGTGATCACAAACATTAAACCAATAGCATTCATATTCATGATTAAAAAGAAAAGAAAAGTAAGAGAAGAAAAACTAGATTAGATGTATAATTTGGCTTCAATCCTTCTTCTTCATGTTCTCCAATGTATTCTCTACCTCCAAGACATTCTAAAAGTCCCTTTAATGAAACCCTAAGTTTATATTTATAATCCCTAAAAAATACCCTCAATTTTTTTAAAAAACTTGTGATTTAAGTGCACGACGCAATTGTGCCAAAAACCAGGCACAATGGCACATAAAGCTCTGACTCTAGATGAAATTTTAAATTATGGAAGCAGTCCTGGTGCAATGGCACCTCATTTTAGGGTCATCTTTTCCATGTAAAAACGTATAGTAATACCCCACACATGTAGTAAGTGTAGCATCATAAGATGTATACAAAGATACTTAAAAGTCTCCTTCTACACTGGGGGACAAGCAAATGTGTTAGTGTAAGAAAAATAACTATCTCAAAAAGGATACTTACACCCTTCGCACGACTATCATCTCCTCCATGTAAGACTGCACCTCGAGAAGAGCATCCTTCTACGTGGGACTATGTTTCACAGCATCCTTATACAAACTTGTGTCTCACAAGGATTCTCATATCTGATATGCAAGATTTCTATGCCAGAACTCATTTCAAGAAGCCATTGTTTTGCAGAGTGACCTCATTACACCTCTAACGACCATGCTACGAGACCATGTTACAAGACTCACACCTGCGAGATCCATGTCACGAGAGGTACACCATACAAAAAGGTACATCACAAGAGAGTTCTACATGAGAGGTGCACTATGCGAGACCTCTATGTGTGAGAGGTACACTATGTGAGACCTCTATGTTAAAAGTACCCTACACGAGACCTCTAGGCGAAGGGCCTACATGAAAACATGTGAGACCTTATTACAAGAAGTCATTATGCCTTGGCCAGACCATATTACTCCCCTAAGAATTATGCCACGAGACTTCACCATATGGGGGTTGTTACGCGAGGCCACATCCTTAAAGAACACCTTGAGAGCACTATGCTAGAGGCACCTCGAGAAGCTACCTCGCGAAAGCATGATACAAGAGTTTACATGGAAAGTCTTATTATATGGGTTTTGTCTCAAGGCTCTCTCATCACCCCACCATGTATGACCTTACACCAAGAACCCATGCATAACTTTCTCTCACATAAACATATCGCTGCTTAGAGAATAGGAATGTGAAATTCAACATATAGAAAGCTTACCATCCATAAAAAGATAGTCCATCACTTTACCACTCGGTGTATAATGTCAAAAAGCTTGCTATCAAATATATTTCCATGAAATAAAGGGTAGCCTATGGGTATGAGGAATAGTGACATGCCTCTAACATAACTAGAAGGGTAGCGGCCTTGAATCAATTCATCTTAAGTTGCAGAGATAAGTTCCTGCCTCTCTTCAACATCCTAAATTAGGGCAAAACGTTCGCTTGGAATAAAGAACACGAAGGAACCTTCATCAAGTTTAAGGAGCACCTTGGGAAAAAACCCCTTCTAGCCAAGCCGAACAAAAAGGAAATGTTGTAACACCACTAGGTCGTATTTGAACACCCTTTACATGCATCATCTGTGAAAGGTGAAAAGAAGCACCAATAATAAGCTCACTATGTCAGTGAGCTCCTCGTAGGCATTTGAATCCGTTACACCCAAAAAAAGGGTTGTCATTGTACACATAACAACCTCTAAAAAATTGAGGCCATACTTTCATGCTCACTCCCTCAAAGTGCTCACCAATTACCTCTATGGAAAGTCCTCCATAGTACCAAAACATCAGGAAGACTGTTTAAATTGTTCATTGAGTTGAGCAAAATTGACATCACTTATACTCCGAGGTATCAATCAACAGGAAAATGCTATTGGATTTCAAGGCCATGTAGACCTACTTCCCTAAAGGTTAAGAATAAGCCAACAAGACAAAAGGACCACAAGGAAGGGAAAATTATGATCCCTCTCACGTATGGCCACATGAAAGAGTTGTTAAAATGTTTTTCGCTCAGAAATCTGAGAAGTACTAGAGGCACACAAACCATCCTAGTGATGCGACATCTCAGGTGCCCTACTCCAAGTATTGTGCCTCGAGTGCCTTAAGTTGGATCCACCTTATTTTAAGCCAATTCCAAAGTATAAGAATCATGTTTGAGAGTGGGGGACATTTATAGGAAGAGCAAAGCCTCCCCAGGAATTGGATCAACTTTGGCATGAGTGGTCGAGATCAAAGGCTGGAGTACATAATTGGTGACCTAGGGATCCACACCAAAAATTGTTTGACGCTCACTCAATTCCAAGGGAGTCATGAGGATCACAATTTAAAAAGTGTACTTTTCTACATCTCCACAACAAGAAAACATACTTGTAATCCATATGTCATAAAAATGGCAGAAAAAAAAGTGTACAAGAACAATTGAAATTCTCCTTATAGACTAGGGGGCAAATGTGAACATGAAAACCTATCAAGAGATGCACTATATACCAGACCTCATTTCTAGAAGCCTTGACACCTTAGCACCACATTGCTACCCCTCAAAGGGTCATTTCACAAGAACTCATCTCAAGAGCCCTCCACAAGAGGGAATGAAATCCCATAACGCGAGACCGCACCTCTACATCTTGTGACCATGCCATACTAGACCATGCCTCACTACGCCACTGCGCAAGCCCCCCTTGTCACGAGACAAACTAGGCAGGGTCTTGTCTCACGAGACCGATCAGGACGAGATGCCTGAGAGAGCCCCCTGTGTAACGAGTGCAATAAAAAACGTGGCCACCACGAGAGCCCCCGTGTCACGAGACCTATCAAATGTGACACCTCCGTGCGAGCCCCGTGTGTCGCAAGATCCTCGTGCGAGAGGTCTATGCGAGACCATGTCATGTGAGACCCATACGCTAGAGCATGCAAGATACTACTCTACGAGACCATTATGTAGTTGTGTTATGCGAGAGGCTCCATATATGGGTTGTCCTTGAGTAGAAGGTACTATGCATAGCCTTCGCAGCATTGATAACCCACACTGAATGCTACCTAACAATCAAGATACTTAGCTTCATAATATAGAACACTTGTTCTGCTTGAGAGGAGAATCAATTGCCTCACCAACACTTGGTGTCCATGGAAGGGCTTGACATATAACGTATCTTCAAAAGGTAAGAGACAACCATTATGTATGGGGTACACTGGCATGTTATGTACGTACAAGCCTAAAGAAGTCAGAGTACGAACATAACGCCCGTGCCAGACAAGTAGTGGCAACACAAGGATAGTACATAGTGGAACCACTACTAGTACACCCCTGACATAGATCAGAGTCGACCACCACTCCTCTAACTCCAATACCATATGCACCACTACCAACCTGTATCATGTCAAAGTTGCATTTTTTCCCCCTAGGACCACGTTGTACAGAGACCCATTATAGCTCAACTATAAATAAGGCTTCACTTCATCATTTAATGGGGTTGGAAAATTATTGTAATACCATCATGTTCTAATAGAAATATAAGTTTTCTCTATTGTTGTTTTGCAATTTTTCTCCGAGTTCATCTAAGTTCATATATTTCTTATTTGTCTTGGTATTTTCCGACCTTAATGTAGTTGATGAAATATCACCGTCAACAATTTAAAAGTTCATGTTATAATCATTTAGTTACTTAAATCTTTAATCACCAAGATTTGTATTCATACTTTGAATATGATTATTTAATTATCAAGATTTGCATTCATACTTTGAATATGGTTCTTAATTAGCATCTAGGGTTTATAATATTGAATTATTCCTTTTATTCATTCTTGATTTAGAAAGTGTAAAGCCATAAATTCCAAGCAGTATCATTGTCCAAGATCCTTATTTCCTAGCCCACCGTAGATGCTTGAGGTTTTTTCTAAGAGGAAAAAGAAGTTGGATTTAACAGACCTTGGAAATTCTCAAGAAAAACACTTTCTTGAGAATATCTTGGAGAAAACTTATGATCTTTGAGAGCTATAGAAAGAGAGAGACGTAAGAAGTGTAATCAAGGCTTCAAAACTTTTATAGTCAAGTGAGAATTAGGCGACACACCTCCTGTTATGTCGCAACATGTTGCGTGCTACTTAAGGCTTTTACATGTTTTCTTGTATTGGGTGGGCGATATGTCGCCTAATGATGTGTAATATGTCTCCCCCACACTTGTCAATTTTTTCAAACTTGACCTTAGAAACTCAAAATGCTTCCAAATATTTTTGGCATGCTTAGTGTTGACGGTGAAAACTCGCCAATGAATTAAGGTCAGAAAACTTGAAGGCATAACCAGGAACTTACGAACTTAGAAGAACTTGCAGAAACATAGTGAAAATTGTAGAAGAACAATAGAAGTAGACTTATATTTTGCATTCAGAATAGTCTGATGTTACTAGAATTTTTCAACCCCCTTCCTTAGATAAGTGAGGTTCCTTTTATAGGTGAGCACTACTGGCTCTTACCACATAGTGGTCCCATGGGACAAAAGAGGGGGTATCTGCAGGCTGTTGGTGATCGTGGTGCAGGTTGTAGTGGTGTTGGAGGAGTGGTGTTGGAGGAGTGGTGGTCTGATCTAGTACATGTCAGAGAATTGCAGGTAATGCTCCAAGCCTTGTACTATGTCATACTACCACCACAAATCTGGAATGAATGTCTTAAGTGTGGTAGTGGAGGCTTCACGATGTAACATCCTTGTACTGCCATTACATCTCAGGCACGGACATTGTATACGTTGAACCTACTGTACTTGATAAATATTATCATTTTTCCCAAGCGTACTTGTGAGTCAAGTCTATTGGTATTCGACTAAGTATAGGCGCTTATCATCAAAATTAGGATACATACATGAGTTATATCTGGCTGGTGGAACCCACTCTAGAAAATAGAGTAGGGCCCCAAGAGAAGGTACGTAAGGCGAGATGCCTTAGGCTAGGCTTGTGCTTCGCGAAACCCTTGGTGTGAGGCGCGAGACAAGGTGCGTGTGGCAAGGCATGTGCCTCGTGAGACCCTCAGTGTTAGTTGCAAGACAAGGTGCATGTGGCGAGGCCCCTTGGACAAGGTGTTTGCCTTGTAAGACCATCGGCGCGAGGCGCGAGACAAGGGGCGTGGGGCGAGGCCCCGTGGGCAAGGCATATTCCTCTCAAGACCCTTGGCATGAGGCACGAGACAAGGTCCATGAGGTGATGCCCAGTGGGTGAGGCACGTGCCTCATGAGACCCTCAACATAAGGCATGAGACAAGGTGCATGGGGCAAGGCGTGTGCCTACGAGATCCTTGATGCGAGGCCCTAGACAAGGTGCATTGGGTGAGGTCCCGTGGGCGAGGTGTGTGCCTAGCAAGACCCTCAGCGCGAGGCATGAGACATGGTGTGTAATGAGATCCCCCTTAGGCAAGGTGTGTGCCTCGTGAGACCCTTAGCGTGAGGTGGAGCTTGGTAGGCAAGGCATGCAACCAGGTTTTTTTTTTTCCATCCTGGGCTGGTATTTTTAGAGACACAAGTTAGGGGCCATTGTAATCATTTGGCATCCACACTTGCCCCCTATATATGAGAGGGCCTTTAGGCACTCTGGTAGACTTCACGATATGGTGTCTTCAAAGTATATGTGTTGTTATTGTGTTTCTTTGCTTTGGTAGTGTGAAGAAACACACTTTGTATGTAGTGATCTTCATGACTTCTTAAGAATGAATGTGAGCCTACCATTCCACTTTCCAGATCCCAAGGTGAGTGTAAGGCTTCATTCCTGACCATGGATTGTATATTGATTCCAATAGCTAGGATGGGCTTGGATTTTCTATAAATAGGCCTCTTCTTGAAAGCCTAATTTATACCTCCATTTTCCTTAGTTTAGTGGTGCCTTAGTCTTTAACACTCCAAGAGGTGGATGGTTCCATTCCCCACAAGAGAACTTTATCATTCTTTTGTTTTGTTTTTTGTATTTTGGTATAAATATATATATATATAGATATTCATATATTCACTTGGGTATTAAAAAATTGCCCTTTTCTACCCCCCATTTTTTCTAGGCATGTGGTGCAAGGTATAAAGGTATCATCGATGAGTGCAGGTGTTTGGTGCGAGGATTTGAGGTATTGATGGTGGTGTGCATCCCTAGTGATTACGGGCCTCCAGTAACTGTCTCTTATCTATTCGAGGTATGCCCTTGTTACTCCTTTCAAATTTTTATCCTCAGAGGGTATAAGCTACTATTAAGGAGTGGTGTTGCTTTTGCCCCAATACCCCCTCACGTGAAGCTCTATGCTAGCGTCCATTAGCATGTTCACCTCACGCACACAATACCACGCCCCATAGTTGGTCCCCATTTAATGCATAAGTTTCTAGGGCTTTAAAACACGTTGTTTTGTGTCTTGTAGCACCTCATATACTGCACACACATTTGCACCCATGCTCTTTATGAGACATCATTCCATGATTTTCGGTAGGTCATCTAGCATAACTCTTGGTGTTGAATCCATAGATCTATCTTCGTTGGATTCGGAGCCTTCTATAGATAACCTACACCATCTTCATGATATCTCAAAGAAGGCTCGTATGTATCATTTGGAGCGATTAACCAACCTTAGGAAAAAAAATTGGGTTGTTGAAAGTGAGATAGACTCTGTCTAAATGGGTGAGGGGCTGCTTCTTCTAGGGACCCCGCAATTACATTGCTAGTCTTAGAGCGAGTCTTCTAGACTTACAAATGGAGCTGACATTTATGGAAGAGAAGCTTCTGCCTGAACCTCCACCTCCTAGCTCTCCTCTTTATGAGGAAGATTCCTATAGTGTTTTTGAAGCCACCTCTCGATACCCTCAACCATTGTCTATAGTGTATCCATTCTTAACACTTCCACCTCCAATACCTAGGTGGAAAACTCCCGCGGGCAGAAAGCAGCAGGGATGTAAATGGAAGGTGAAATCCCCTGTACTGACATCACCCTTTTCTTTTGATCTTGCAGATATGTCAAAGAGAGGACGTCGAAACGTGGTACCCGAGAAGCCATACTTTGATACCCTGCTAGGGATTTCCCTTGTCTCGCATATGTCGAAGAATAAGTTAATGGAACTAATGGATAAATACCATGTAAGTGGTGAGTTCCAATGCTACATGCCCACATCTAAGTGTCAGTCTCATGAGCCACCCCCTTGTCCTATAGCGTTTAGTGAGAATATACTGAAGGTGGGAGGCACGATTCCTCTCCATCTTTCTTTGAGGATGTACTCCAGTGCTTTGGGCTTCCTCCATTTCTCCTGGTTCCAAATAGCGAGTTGACTCTTAATTGCATGTAAATGGCGTATATAAGATGTGTGGGTCATGCTCCTATGGCGAACGAGGTTCACTTCATGTACAATCTAATACTGACTCCTAAGTCAAAGAGCTTCTATTTTCTGCAAAATGCTAACACTCAAGTTCTGTTGATCGAGGGTGGCGTCTCTAATCCTGGCTCATGGAAACAGGATCTCTTCTTCGTCAAGGGCTGTTGATAACTCTTGAATAAAGAGTTATTTGTCATACTTTTAAGCTTATGATAAACAAAAATGAACAAGCTGAGTGATACTTTTTAATGGTTTCATTTCATTTTATTATCCATTTTTTTATGGTCTTATCTTATCCTTTAGTCTTTTTGAAATATTTGAACATTTAATAGCACTTAGAGAGTTTTTACATGGTGCTCTCTGAAGAAAGCAAGAAAAGCAAACATATTTTTATTAGGTGTTGCTTGTGATAAAATATAGGGATTGTTGAAGACAGGAGCTTTTGCTGCAGCATTTTTCTAGCAAAAGAAGGAGGAATCAGCAGCTCAAAAAGGAGGTCATGTGGCATCATTTATCCAGCTGTAAAGGAGACTGACGTGGAAAAGTGGAAAAAGATATTAAATCAGCAGTTATTTTAGTAAGTGGGCCACGTGTGAGAGAAAGAGGAGGGCAAAATGGAGAAATTAAAAGAAGGAAAAAGGAGAGGGTTGTACCCTAGCTAATTAAGGAAGGAGCAGCCTCCAGTTTTGATAAGACTTCAGCCAGAAGTTTACTGCAGAAAACCAGAGAGAATATCAGATAAAATTGCCAGGAAGAAATAGAAAAGAGATTCAAGAAACAAGGAGGCCAACCAAAGAAGCTCAAGCATCATTTTGGATTTGTTTTTCTCTTCTTTCTAAACTCTATTGTATTAATTTCTAAGTTGGATTTTAACTGAATATTATGGGATGTTTTGATTATGAATTAATATATATGAAATCAGCCATGAACTAATTTCTTGGTGGCTTGAATTGTTGATGAACCCTATGTTATAATCTATCAATTTCTTGCACTTTATTTTAGTAAAATCTCCCTTGATCATTCAAGTGTGCTTAAATTGATTGCTTGTTGTTGTTTGGCCAGCAATGGCAAGTTATTTTAATTATATTTAATGCTGGAAATGTTGAATGTAATAGGAAGAATTTGGATGACACAAGTCATAATCTAGGTTAGGTTATGTTAGTAATTAATATAGGGATATGTTAATTACCTTGTGTAACATATGAGAAGTGAACTGTGATTGCATTCTTAAATCTGATTTTGCATAGGAATATGTTTGATTAGGTAGAAGAATTAAGGTCATAAGATTTGGGAAAGTTTTATGCATGTTAAATGAACTTTTTGTTATCCTGGGAGTTTTGCTAGAAAATTGCTGCAGCAATACGTTCGCAATGTGTTCAGGAAAAATAATATAGGGGGATTCAATGATTCAATTCCATATTAAAATTCATATATTTCTCTCAAGGTTCTTGTTCAGTTTACTTTAAGAATTTTACTGATATGCAAGAAATACCTTTTTATCGTACCTTTTTGTGTCTCTCTGAGTTAGCATCGTACCTCTTTTCATATATATATATATTATCATTGTTGTTCGGCTAACAATTGAGCTGGTAGTTCAGGGGACCTCCATAACAAAATATCTACTTAAAAACTTCTTTGCGTAGAGACCTTGGCTAAGGTTGATGCCATGGATAAGATGGCGACTTACCTTTTTACTAGAGCAAACCTCATTGCCTACGGTCTTTCTGGTTTCTTTGATCCTGATTTGCTGTGGTATATTACGGAGCAGAAGAAAAAGGTCCTTCCGATGGGCACAAACTCCTCTGATGGAGGCGACGTTTGGGTTAAAGATGAGCCCTCTCCTTATTGCAAGTGACCGACCCGTGTATCTCCTACTTCTGGGGGGTGGGAGCCTTCTTCTTCTGTGGACCCAGAAACAACCTCTCATTCACGAGCTCTGCCTTCCAACTCAGGGCGCTTTGTCTTGCCCTCCTACGATGAGTTTAAAGTTTCTCCAAGCAACATCCCTAGGTATGGAACTTCTGGGGGTCCTCTGCCCCATTCGGCTAGTGTGTAGTCTGTCCTTGTTCATCCATATGTTCCTGGTTTGAGTGAGGTGCCATGGGTGAATTACGTGTCAGCCCTTTATGTGCAGAGGTACACCTGTGCAGTTGAGGACATTGTTGAGGTCGAGTGGATGGGCCTTGAGATTTTTAATATGACAGAGCTCAGGGAGACGATTATGCATTCAACTACCTAGTTAAGTTTATCTAATTGTGCTTCTTATTAGCACATCTTTATTCTGAAAGGGTTCCCTTTGGGACCTCTTTACTGCGTGTGATACGTGTCTGTTGGTGCACCTTGACTACTTGTAAGGATACATGGACCCTTTGGGTCCTCGTTATCCTTTTATATATTTTTGCGTGCGCTTGTTATTTTGTGTGAGAAGCATCCTTTTCGTCATTATGCATAGTGTTGACGGTAAGAACTTGTCAACGATTGATGGTTAGAAAACTTCAATCTCTATACTATAGGAAGCTTTGAATCAGATAGAAAGAACTCTAATCAACGGGAGAAAACTCAGGAAACAATGAAAACCAGAAACATATATTTCTTAAGTCCCTTTCATACACTCAGTTTTTTCAACCCCTTAGCCTGAGGGGTTGGGGCCTATTTATAGGGGGGCTCTATTGGCCCTGGATACAAACAAGTCCCGGATGACAGGTACGTACACAGGTACTCTGATAGTTTAGTGGCTCAGGGCGTAGTGGTGTCTACCTTGATGGTGCCAGAGTCGTGGCCTAGGACATAGTACTGTCGGCTCTGGTGTACGGTCGGGGGTGTCCAAGTGGTACCACTACTCTTCGTACAGGTCCGTACCGCCACTACTCCTCAAATGCAGATCACAGGGTCATGCCTCTATTCTCTCCACAACCGTACGCCTCATGTCAGTACGCGTGTCTTGTACCCGGTCGTCTTCATCAATCCCCATTTGATACCTAATGCTGACTTGGCATTCCCATTAAATGTCTCTAAGTACTCCCCATGCCAATGCCAAGGAGGCTTCAAACTGTGGGTGCCATGTGTAGCCAAGGCGTTAGGAGTCGAGGTTGGCCTATGCAGGTCACATGAAAGCGAGGCTGAAGACACGGGTGGCGCAACATGGCAGCACCCTCGCATAGCGAGGCTGCCTCTCCTCCCCACGGGTGCAGGCGTCGCGAGGCTAGGGGCACGGATGCCACAACAAAGCCTCACCCTCGCATAGCGAGGGTGCCTCGCGTAGCGAGGCTGACGTTCTTCTCCCGAGTGCAGGCGAGGCTCGATGCCTGATGGAACGGGGCGCACACGGACGACCAGCTGGGGACCCTCGCATAGCGAGGGTGACGTTTGGATTGGCAAGCGGCCGAAGGCCCTCGCTTAGCGAGGGTGGCTCTCTTATCCCAACTCCCTCACCATCAGGTGACGCCCTTATCACCATCATGTGACGCCCTTTTAGGATGTCTCGTAGTATAGAGCTTCACTTGTGAATAGAATTCACAAGGAAAAATTTCCACATTTACACATAGTACTATTTTTACAAGTGTCTTCTTTGAGACCCTTTTTGGCTAGTCGACTTTCGTCGTTCTAGACTTATATGAAGGACCATTTGGGGGCTTCATTTTCTTATCATTGTTGTTTTTTTTTTTCTATGTGGGGGTCCCTTGGGACTTACTAACCCTTTCTAATTTTGTAAGGGTAGCTAATCTTTACAACCTTGAGGGGTTCTACTATCGAGGTCCGTAGGCCTTATTTCCTCATAAGTGTATTTTTATGCCAATAACCTGCCCCCAAGTGGTTGGCAAGATTTATCAGGTTAAGTACTTTTGACTGCCCTTTTCTTCCCCCCCCCCCCCCCTTCTTTTTTTTTGGGAGTGCCCTCCTATCTTTCCCCCCATGTGGTTGGCGGGATTCATTCCACTATGCACTTAAATTATTTTCTTCTGAACATTGACTCTGACGATGGGTGCATGTGTGCTTACAAAGGCACTTACGGCTACATTTCATCTACCATGAGGTGGCTTGGGCAACCTCTTTGAATTTTAACTATTATCATCAACATAAAACAACTAAGTTGTGGACATTCCCTCATTGGAGGTGAAAGTCTTACTAGTAGTATTTGTTGAGATGTTCTGTGTTCCATGCTCGGGGTACCACAATATCATCCAGCTGTGCTAGTTTTCAATTGTTTGGGGGTATCAGTTGGGCGACTTTGTAGGGTCCTTCCTAGTTCTCCCGTAGCACACCTGCCACTGGGTCTTGCATGTTTAGGAGGACTTTTCTCAGCACTAATTTCCTACGTTGAATGCTCTCTCTCTTATTTCTTCCAGTAGGTCCAAATTTCTAGCCATTGTCGTATGGTTAACTTGGTCCTCATAAGCATGTACAGTGAAAGAATTAATCTTTATTTCCACCTGGGGGACAGCTTCACATCAATATGCTAAGGCGAAAGGGGTCTCACCGATACTCGGATGAGACGTGGTTCCGTAGGCCCAAAGTACATTAGGTAGCTCATTGACCCAAGCTCCCTTTAGTTTTTCTGACTTCGTTTTTAGGTTTTTCTTGAGAACCTTATTAATGACCTCCACTTGCCCATTTCCTTGTCGGTGTACCACATTTGAGAAAATTTTCCTTATTCCTTTCTCCTTAAACTACTCCTCCAACTTTACCCCTTCAAATTGAGTGTCGTTATCAAAAATGATTTTGTAGGGCACTCCATATGTGCAGACGATGGACTTGTTCACGAAGGTGGTGATCCGCATGGCCGTTATGTTGACGAGGGGTTCTGCTTCGACCCATTTGGTGAAGTAATCCACCGCTACCACTACATACTTTGCTACCCCTCTGCCTGTGGGTAATGTGTCGATCAGGTCGAATCCCCATATAGCGAAGGGCATCCTTTTCCATAGTGGGCCAATAGTACCCTTGCCTTATGGCTTTCTTGGCTGTGGATTGCCCTCTTCCATGATTTATGCATTCACCCTCGTGTATCTCATTTAGAAATTTTTTGGATTCCTTTTCATCAATACATCGTTGGAGCGGGATAGAGAAGGCCCTCTTATACAAGACTCCATCTACTAGAGCGTACTGGGAAACCATGTAAACTAGCCTACAAGCATCTTTTTTTTCCAACGGTGGGGTTCCATTGCACAGATATCCCACAATGGGGTCGATCCATGACTCTTTAGGGTCACAGACTGTGCGAACTTCTTCTTCAGCGATACTTGATTTTGATAAGTATTCCATGGGGACAGATTCGAGCATATCTCCATCTCTTGTGGACGTGAATTTTTCAAGGGAATCAACATTGATGTTCCTTTCCAATGGGATTTTCTCTGTGGTATATTCCTTCAACTGGTCGAACTAGCCTTTCGCCCTTATCAGGTATGCAACTATCTTGGGACCTTTTGCTTGATACTCACCTTTCACCTGAAACACCACCAGTTGTGAGTCACTAAAAATATGCAAGTGTGTTACCTTTGGCTCTTTGGCTAACCGTCAGCCAGCTAGAAGTGCTTCATATTCGACTTCATTGTTCAAAGCCTTAAATCCAAACGTTATTGAACATTACATCGTGTTCCCCTCGACCCCAGTCATCACTATGCTGCCTCCGGCCCCTCCCTCATTGGACGCTGTGTCCACATGGAGGCTCCACTCCTCTAGCTTTCTTTCTTCCTTACAAACTGATTGATTTTCTTTTGTTTCTTTTCCCTCATCAGACTAATATGTAAACTCAACTATGAAGTCTGCAAGTACTTGCCCATTGATGGAAACTCTCGGTGTATAGGTGATATCGAATTGACTCAAATCAATTGACCACTTCAGCAGTCTTCTCAAGGTCATAGGTTTGTGCAGGACCTACCTCAAAATGTTGTTGGTCAGTACCTCGATGACATGACCATGGAAGTAGGGACACAACTTTCTTGATGCCACTACCAAGGCATACACTGACTTCTCCATCTCCGGGTATCGGGTTTCCACATCTATTAACTGTTTGTTGATGTAGTACACTGGCTGTTGGTGCTTCTTTTCTCCCTTGACCAAAGCGGCAGTTATGGCATGCTCAGATACTGCTAGGTACAAGTATAGTTTCTCACCCTTTAGGGGTTTGGCAAGTAGGGGCGGTTTCCCGAGGTGTTCTTTCAGCTTAGTAAAGGCCCTCTCGTAGTGTTCCTCCCAAGCGAACCTTTTGCTCCCTTTTAGGATGTCAAAGGAGGGGAGGCACTTGTTCGAGAACCTCGAAATGAACCTATTGATTGCTGCTACTCTCCCTGTTAGACATTGTACCTCCTTTTTTCTTTTAGGTGGATTCATCTATAATAGGACTCTGATTTTATAAGGGTTAGCCTCAATGCCCCAAGAGTCAACCATGAGACTCTGAATGTGCATTTGAGTAGGTTTAATTTCTTCCTGTATGCCCGGAGTGTGTTGAACATCTTACCAAGGTCTCCGATGAGCTCTTCAGCATTCTTGGTTTTCACCAACATATCATCTACATATACTTCCATGTTTCTTACTGTCTGATCTACGAACATCCTATTTACCAATCTCTAGTAGGTATCACCCGCATTCTTCAACCCAAAGGGCATTACCTTGTAATGATATAGCTCTTTATCTGTTATGAATGAGGTATGCTCCTCATCGGCTAGATTAATAGGAATCTAGTTATATCCAGAATATGCATCCATGAAATCAAGTAGCTCGTGCTCGACGTTTGTGTAACGTCGCGGATTTTCAAGACTCAATAATGCAGAGATATAAATGTTTTCATTTAACAAAATGTCTCAAAAACCCGTATAAAAAAAACTTTTTAAAAAGTTGTATGGACATACTTAACATTTAATACAAACATAGTTTATGAAGAGTAAACTGAGCCTAGTTTATGAAAATAAAATCACATTTCCCAAAACAAAACAGCTTCCCAAAAGTTCGGTTCACATGTACATTCACAAACTAGACTCATGTGTTCACTGTTCTGCTTTTCCCATGTTCTTACCTACAACAGGAAACAACTAGGTAAGCTTAAACACTTAGTAAGTTCAACTTTAAAAAAAAAATCATGTAGAGAAGACAAGTGGTCACTGACCAAGTTACGGTCTATAAACAACAATAGCTCACAAAATTAGGGTTCCAGATCCATCCAGACCCTACGCAATCAATTTAAAGAACGCAAAAGTGTCCTAGAAAACTTATGGTGATGCTTGATAACCAATGGAAAACTATTTCCTTTAAACAGATAAATCCATAAACTCATAAATATAATAGAGCAAGCAAATATAATATATCACAACTATTTCATATAAACCTATACATCCCTACACTTAGAAAATCCCAGAGCAAGCAGATATAATATATAACAATATAATTCGGGACCAACGCTCAACAATTTCCAACAATTCGGGCGTAACACGCCCTCCAGCATAAATATTAATCTATAAGAGAGAACCGAGTCTCAACACTAAGATCTAACCAATAAATACCCCCATCAAGGGTAACTATCGCGTTACCTTGCGCATCGCTACTAATCCAAGAGTAAATCCCTCACAAGGGTAACCGTCAAGTCACCTAGGGCATTGTTACTATTCAAGATTATAATCGAAGTTACACGGATTTACATAGACTTCTATATTAATCAGTGGTGCTGGTAAGTAGTTGCCCCTAGGGTGTTCAACCTCACTGAAACTTGGCAACCCCTAGTATCTCTAGGCACTCCCACTGAATGGCCAATATTCACGGTTACTATCGGGGAATAACTTAACAGAGTACTTGCTCGGGTTCTAACCCTTCACTTATTAAGTAAGCATGAGGACCCCTAGGTCCCATTCATTTTGGCACCCCTTAGTTTAATCCAGCAATCCTCACCTCTTGTCCACTCATCGTAGAAGTGAACCGGACATAATAAAATCAAGCAGCGTGACGGGGATCATCCATCTAGAATATGACGGATATCTATCGGTCATATTTTCTGAATCAACATCCACTAGACTAACGTCTCTATGCCAACTTTCTACGACAGTGTATATATGTGCATGTGTCTCTATACTAACATACAATACAATAGTCGTTTCATGTTGTAGCCACACAATAGAAGTTGACTTACTTGGAGTCCTTAGCTTTCAGCAAAATTTCACCCTCCAATGTTATAAACCCAGTCAAGAAATTCGTACTAAAAAATTTGAGACTAAACCCTAAGTCTCGGGGAGACCTATCCTATGGTCTCGATACTTAGGCTCGTGTATCGCAATAGTATTTTCTCACAATTCGCCAAAAATCTTATTCATTAAAAGTTTCGCTATTAACCCATACTTTCAACATGCAGTTAAATATATAAAAGACTTTAGTCACTATTATATCAAGAAAATACTAATTAAATTCCTTAATTATTTTTCAAGAAAACAATCTCTTAATTTTCCTTTTATTTTTCTTAAGGTTTTAATCTCTAAAAAACTGTTTTAAGAAAATAGCCTAATTTTAACTTAATTAGGAAAAATCGTTAATAATTTCTTACGTTGACTAGGTTATTCTCTGAAGTCAATTAATCAAGTTCACTTACTAGAAAAATATTTTACTTAATTATTTTCTCAAAATAAAGGGTTTTAAACCATCTTTTAATTTATAAACTTATTAATAAATATAATATTTTATTTTTAGAAAGAATAAAAATTATTTAATAAAATAATTCTCACTAATCTCGAAGTGGTATTTTAGGTCAAAATATTTTTAAGACTTACCAAGTTTTTATCTTGCAATATGAAAAAATGTACTTTTTATCTTAAGTTCCAAAATCTCATTTTTACACTAAGTGTGAAAACCTCATTTTTTTCACATTTTTAACTATATACTTTGTTAGGTCATAACTTGAAATTTACTTACTCAATTGTTACCAAAATTTCCCAATTCCATTTTTGGTATACCATTCAGGTCTTTGTAAAATATTAGGTAAAAAGGAGCATTTTGTATTGGTGAAAATATTTTCCAAAACTGAGGTAAAAGTGACCTTATCTTCAAGTTCTTATTTTTTCCAAACTTTGGCACTTAATAACTTTCAAAGCGTTCAATATTTTTTTACCAAATTTTACAGTGGAATACTAGGTTATGCCAAGAATATGTCCACAACTTTGTAGAAAAAACTGGGTTAATTTGATCTATACAGTGGCTGTCCAAACTTGAAATAGTTTTTTACCTAAACTTTGAAATAGCATAACTAACTCATTTATAAATATTTTTGAGTGTTTCCAAAGCTCAATAGTATGTACTCCATCTCAAAAACATCATAGTACAATTCAATTTTACAAAATAAATAGACAGTGGAAGCTTGATCCCTTGGAAGTCACAGCTCAAAACTTGTACTTTTGTTTTAGGGTTTTCAACAAAACCCCTTAGGGATTTTGGTCCCAATTTTAAAAAATCAACACACAAGCATCATAAAAATTATAAAGGAACAACCATAGCCTCATAACATCACCAATAAGAAACTTTAAGCATTAAATATACAAAACAATGCTTAAAAAAATAAAAACCATACAATAACAACCATAAAGAGTAAACTTTTTACCTCTTGTTGTTCTTGATTTAGGTTTTGACGTTTCTACTAGCTTTGAATCCTTCAAAACTCTTTCAAAACCTTAACCAACTCTCCCAACAACATATATAGTTAGCTATTGAAAGATCTATGGTTTAAAACTTTACAAATGTCTAGTTTTTTTAAACTTTACCTTAGAGAAACCCTTCCTAGACCAAAGCTTAAGCTTCCAAGCCTTCTTAGTGTTCTTGAGGTTGAAAATGGAGAGAAAACTTGAGGGAGAGTTTTAAAAAAAAATATGAGTGTGATTGTGAGAGAGAGGGGGTCGGTGTTGGGGAGGGTTAGAAGAGTTTAAACGACTCTTAAATATCTTAAAACACTTGAGTGTTTGTCTTACCATCCACTTGCCTATTAACCCTGATATTTAAAATGGGTATTAAACATAAATAATTTGGTCTACCCAAATAAATTCCCCACATGGCCGGCCACCCTTTATTCTATTTATGTCATATATTTTTTTAAAATGGTTAATGATTATTTCCTAAGAAGAAAAATCAAAATTGTCTTTCTATAATATTTTCCACTCTTATTATGTTTTAAAAACAAAACTTAAAACATAATAATTAAATTAAATGTCTCTCACATTTAATATAATTAATCACACAATAAAATTTAACCTGGGGTCCATTCATGGAATAAATTTCCTCAATTCGGTAAAATTAAGCATTTAACACCAAAATGTCATAAAATTTCCATTTTCTCTTAGGTTATTATTTTTTTACCAAACTTTAATTTTTATGAATGTATTTTATGACCAAAATATATTTGCCATATTTTTTCATTTTATTTTCTAAGATTTTTTACCCGATTAGGGTTTTTGTGTCGGTCCAAGACCAAAGTCTTATCTTGACTTTTAAACACAAAATTCATAATTTTCTAGAAATAACTCGTGGAAATAAATTCCAAACAAATATAATATTATTTAAAATAATATTCTTAACTTGGGGAAAACAATCCCGACCCGAGTCATTTCAAGGTACCTGAAACGCAGGACGTTACAGTTTGCATCCACCAACTGATCTATCCTTGGAAGCGGGAAGCTATCCTTGGGACAAGCCTTGTTGAGGTTAGTGAAATCCACGCAAGTTCTCCACTTCCTGTTTGGCTTTGGGACCAGTACAAGTTTGATACTCATACTGGGTAGAATGCTACGCGAATGAATCCATTGGTTTTCAATTTATCCCCCTCCTCCTCTAGGGCTGCATACCTCTCTCAATCAAGCACTCGCCTCTTTTGCCTCACTGGTCTTGTCGTTGGGTCAATTTTTAGGTGATGGCACATGATGGAAGGATCTGTCCCCACCATGTCTTCATGACTCCAAGAAAATACGTTGAGATTGTCTTTAAAAAATTTTACCAGCTTCTTCTTTATATCTTTTCGAAGGTCTCTTCCCACCTTCAACTTCCTTAATAGATCTTCTAGCACAATAATCTCTTCCAATTCCTCCATGAGTTCAGCCCTTGGCACCTCTGAAACATAGGGGTCAAGTTCTTCTGAGTTCATAACTCCATGTGTCACCATTACCATGGGCTCTCGTGGCCTTGCTGCGGTACGAAGGGAAATATTGTATCACACTCTCACCTCCTTTTGTTCTCCTTTAATGCTAGCTATTCCCCCAGGATTTGGGAATTTAAAAAATAGGTGATATATCGAGGTTACTTCCTTCAATTCTCTTAGGGAAGGTGTCCCTATTACCGCATTGAAATTCGACGCGCAATCCACTACGAAAAAGTTTTCCATGACAGTGGTCAGTCTGGGTTGTTCTCCCATAGTGAGGACTAGCTCAATTGTCCCTAAGGGTTGTACAAAGTCTCCAGTAAATCCATATAGTACTACTAAACAAACATGCTTTAAGGACACTTTTTAGGGCACTCACCTAGATGTGAGCCCTAAAAATATCTCCTAGACATTTTAGGACACTCATTAAGAGTCCTTAAAGAACTTCTATTAGGACATGTGGTACGAGCCCTAAAATCTGATGTGTGTCCTAAAAGTTTTATTTTTTTTTAACAAAAGTTCATGGACTTTTTAGGACACTCAATGAGAGTCGTTAAAAAATATCTTTCAGGACTCGCGGTGCGAGCCCTAATTACTTATGCGAGTCCTAAAAGATTATGAGGAAATTTGAGTCAGTGAAGAGTTTTAAGGATACACTTTGAGTGCCCTAAAAAATTAATAAATAAATAAATTAAAAAATTAAAGTTTTATTAATAACTAAATTAAAAATACATAAATAAATAAAACAAACCCTATCTCCCACTAAACCCCCCTTATCTTCTCTCTCCTCTCTCTCGGATTCTCTCTCACCTAAAGCTCTCCTTCCCTCTCTCCTGCCTGAAACTTTGTAGAGCCTGACCGCCACCTTCCCCGCTACCACTAGCAACACGCGCCAGCCAGGGAGCTTCAGAGGCCACCAAAGCTTCAACCCACGCAAGCCCAAACCCTCACGTTCCCCCTAAGGCGGATGGCAGCGCCTGTGATTTTGGGTTTCCCCAATGTTTCCGAAGAGATTCCGACCACCTTGGGTCATTGTGAGTCGAGCTACCACCACCATCATGCTCAACACATTCATGTGAGGAAACCCAACCAAGGATCGGGTTAGAAGTCACCGAATTTCATTTTTGGTGTTCGTCAGAATCTATGGAGTCTGAAACTTTCTGGCTCCAATCTGGTCACCACGTTCTGTTCCATGAAGAACCACACCACCACGACGTTCCTTGAGCCTTAGGCTTCGAAATCCAGACAATGTTTTCTCGAACCACAATCGCCGGAGCTTCGGTAGGAGCTTTGGCTACCAATTAATTTTTTAAAAATTAAAAATAAAACTTTTCAGGACTCACAATGCGAGCCCTCAAAACATTCTTTTAGGACTCGCAATGCGAATCATAAAAACATTCTTTTAGGGCTCACAATGCGAGTCCTTAAAAACCTCACTTTTTAAGGATCTCAAATAGAGGACTCGCGCCCCACGTCCTTAAAAACCTCACTTTTTCATGCGAGCCCTGAAAATCCTTTATGTAGTAGTTTAGGGAGGTGTTACAAGGTTTTATGTTCCTAATACCCAATCCCATCTTCTCAAAAGTGGGGTGACACAAGATATCTACGGAGCTTCCATTATCCATAAGAAATCGGTGCACTTCCATATTGGCCAATTGCATGGTCAGTACTAGGGGGTCGTTATGGGATAAATGTACCCCTCATGCGTCTTCCTCTATGAAGGTTATCAAATCATTTTCCCCTTTAATGCTTTTTGGGGGTCATTGTTCCAGGCTCATGGTGCACGGGCGGACTACACCTAGGTTCCCTGGAATACCGATCTCGCCCCTTCCTTGACTGTCCTCCAAACCCTAGACCTCTGAAGATCGTCCTTACTTCTCCTTGCACTTTCGGGGCTCACTTTCGTGCCCGCGGTGAAGTTTTCCTATCCTCAGGTTTTTGGTTCTCCCTTCTGCCATACCTACCAAGGTACCCCCTGTGAATGAGTTCCTCAATTTCCACCTTCAACTAAGTACACTACGCTGTGGCGTGGCCCATATCCTTATGGTATTGAAAATACTTGTCAGTCTCTCTTTTGGATCGGTCCCTTTTCATTGGCGGGGGTCTTTTGAAGGGAACTTGATTCTCATTTATGATGAGTATAAGCTCCCTTATACTCTGTATAGAATGTACATGGTGTTTTCCCATTTTCACCTCCTCGTGTGTGTTTTCTTTGTCGATCATCCCTCAGCCCTTCATAGGCTCTCCTTTTTTTGTGCCACTCGAGCCTTCATGAGCCGACGGTTTAGATGGGGGTTCGTTTTTCCTATCTTGAGGTTCTCATGCCATCTTCAACACGAATATACTTTTGTGCTCTTTCATAAAAATTGTTTAAGTCAGTGACCTCCCTTCGGAGCATATTATCCCAAACCTTGTTGCCCAAGCGCACCTCGGCCGTGATGGCCATCTTGAGTTCCCCTTGGGTTATGCATCATACTTTAGTTGCTTCCATGTTGAAGCTGTGCATGTAGCTTTTTAGGCTTTCATCTTAAACATGTTTTATGTTCGCTAGACTGGTACCTGACATAGTGTAGTCACGAACAACGTGATGTTGTTGGAGAAACTCATCCTAATGGTCCCTGGTCTTAACCTCTTGAACCACTTGTAAATGGCTCATTTCAAGGTTACTGCGAAATAATGACACCTTGCCCTGCTATTGATTCCCTTCAATTTTATCAGGTCATTGAAGACATCCAAATGGTACTTCGGATCAGTAGTACCCTCGTATGAGGTCATGTGAGTACTCCTTGAAATAGGCAGGGATCCGCTCCATCTGAATTTCCCTAGTGCAAGGTGATTCGTAATCAAATTCATCATCATCAAAGTGTCCTACCGACGCGGTTATCTTGCTCCGAAGGCTTCACGTCTCAGAGTCTAACTCTCATCTCCTCTTATTAAAGGAGTCTTTGAGGTCGGAAGGGTTAGTCTTACCCTTGCTAACATCCTTGGGGGGCGGGGGGGGAGGGGGGGGGGGGGCAAAGGAGGTGTCTTCCTTACGTCTGACCTTCTCCTATCAGGTTCCTCCTTTAGGTCAGGAGTGTTTCTTTGGTGGTGACTTCAGTTTCATTTCTATGACCAACGTCGTCCCTCTGCCTTTGTTATTAGGGGTGCCTCACTGGCCCAGACCCTTCATGGTGCTTCCTCCTAAGAGTGATACTAGTGGAAGGTCGAGTCCTCCTATCATCCACAGGGATGGTGGTCTCTCCCTTCTCATACTTCTTCTCATTTTCCTTGGGAAGGGGTACGCTTGACTTCCCTTGTAGTAGGTCGTTCAGCACCTCCTGTATGTTCTCTAAGGTGGCTTCCTGCCTTTATTTCTTTCTGTTCAACTCACATATCACATTCTCATAAGGCGAGTTCTGCACCTGGAACTCACAGAGTGTGTAACGACCCAAAAATGCTAATAGGGTTAATGCCTTGATTAGCATGTCGGGAGGGCATTATTGGATTCGTGTGTGTATTTAATTGGTTAAATGCATGGCTATGTGGCATGCATGATTAATATGATTATGTGAATTTATTATATGCATGTTTAAGAGTATTAGACATGCATGTGGGCCATTTACTGTTTATAAGGGCATATTTGTAATTTTGGCCTGTTAAGGGCATAAATGTGATTATATGTGACTAATGGTTGATACCACATTTTTATGTGGATATATCTGTAGTATATGGCTCGAGACGATCCTAGTGAGCAGATTAGCGGAATAGTCATAGCGGGGCTTAATACTTGACTCGGAGTGAGCCTAGGGGTATTTTAGGAACATAGAATATAATTTGGGGTATATTGAGTAATGAGTAAGTATTTGGTAATTATTTGGATATGTTGGGATTAATTGGGAATTGATAGGATGACTTGAGGAATTTGCGAGAATTCGAGAAAAGTCCATTTTACCCTTGGAACAATTAAAGAAGGCAGAATTTTATGAGGTGCACTTCTGTCTTTTGGGGTTAAGTTTATCTTTGACACTTTAGAGCTTACCAGAACTAATAGGAAAATTACAGAAACCTTTCACCCTCACATTTTCTCATACACGTTTCTCTCTTTCTTTTGTGCCTAAGAGGACTTTGAGGTTTTGGAAGAGGGAACCTAGGGAATTTAGTAAGAAGGTCTGGAGGATTGAGGCTAGAAGTTGACAAGAATCACCTGGGAAGTTTGGGAATTAAAGCTCAAGAACTGAAAGAATGAAGTTGAGGATTTAATGGTTATTGAGGTAAGTTTCAAATATCTAACTACTGAATTCAGTTGTGTTGTTGTTAAAAGTTAGAGTTTGCATGAGTTTTGGTTTCCTATATGATTTTGGGTGTTTGATGGTGTAAGAAAAATTGTTATAGGTTAGTTATGATGGTTGGGATATAAGAATAAGTATTTTGGGTTCAATTATGAGATTTGCTGAGAATTTGGGGTTGAATTTTTTGGGTTTTAGGCTTGAGGGAAACGCTGGAAAATGGTGGCTTTTTTGGGTTTAGGGGCTCGGGTCGTGGTCCTGTTCTTCAGGCGCTGCGGCCCACGTGTTTTAGGAGGCCGGGAGGCTCTATTTCGCCAGGCATGCCGCGACCTGGAGGGGTGCAAGTTGCAGCTGATGCCCTCCAACAGGGAAGACTAGGTCTCTATCCAAGGGGTTGGCCGCGACCCTTAAGAATAAGGTTTTTGGCTCAGGGATTCAAACCTAAGCGCTCGAGACGAATTCTACTACCCAGTTTAGTAGGATTTGAGGTCCCGGAAGCTAGTTTTTGTTTCCTTAAAATTTATTTGGATTAGAGATTGATAATTATCCATTGTTGTGTCTTACGAGGATTACCGTTAAGGCTAAGGACTGAGGATCATGCTCAGGACCGCTCTTAATTTATTTCTTGGGATTCGAGGTAAGAAAACTGCACCTATGTGGTTGTGAATGAGATTGAGGTTCCCTGTAATTGAATATATGAACTGTGTGATGGTATGGTTGTTATGCATTATATGAATGTATGAATTGAGGGTGTTAGGGCTGATGATAAGCGTACTGAATGCAGCTAGGACTAAGCGAGTCGGGGTAAGCTAGATAAATAGAGGGCTTGGCCTTAGGGCGTTGCTCGCAATAGTGACAGTGTTTAACTGTCATATTTGCCTATGTCCGCGTAGGGGCAGCTACGCCTATAGTTATTAGGTGTCGTCGTTGCTGGCAACGCTGACAATTAAACATTGTCGCTGTTGCGAGCAACGACAACAATTATTAGGTGTTGCCATTGATGGCAATGCCAATAGTTAGTTAATTGTTGCAAAGTTTCCACACCAGAAGACACTACAAATATGTTGTCAATGCCCCCTGGTTTCAAAATAAACGCAACAATTGCAGTAAAAGAATGCACATCAAAAATTAAATTAAATTAACATTGGTAACATTAACTTTATATTTGATTAGTTCTAACACTTTCTAAATAGAAGAAATACATAGTTCCAAAAAAGTTTGTCATAAAATGGATATCTAGCAAAGTTCCTAAACAACTAGTTTGTCATAAAATGGATATTTAGCACAGTATGCACATCGAAAAGCTAAATTAACTCAACCTATAATTTTTTTAGATTGTAACTATATTTGATTAGTTCTAACAATTTCTAATGAAAGAAATACAAAGTTCCATAAATGACTAAATCCCCTCACATAGGTACTGAGCATGCATGTCATCATTTAGTGAGATGCGGTAGAATATATTTTGCCCACTCCTCTTGAACTTCATTAAGTTCAGTGCCAGTATACAGAAAATCTGAATTGAACAGCAAATAATTGAAATTATAAGTTACATGTCAAAAATATAAGTAATTAAAATATAAGTTTATTAAAGTTAAAAGGTAAACACTTTTAATTATTACATTATTCGATAGATATGCTCTGGTTCTTTGTTGTGAAATGAGATCCCTAGGATACTTCATGCAATAGACACCGCACTCTATGGTTTTTGGTTGTTGTCGGCACTGTTAACATAGACAAATATAAAAGTGTATTACATATACATGTTATTATACATATAATTTCAATCTAATGTTTAATAAAGTTGAATGTCACTTACCTTTGGACTATAGTACTTTAGACTTACAACCTATTTTCCTTTTTTTTATCATATAGCATGAAGGCACTATACATAGTAAAAGTATTTTAATTAGCAAACAAGTACTGGTAAAAATATAATATACTTTAAGAAATGAAACTTATATAAACTTACAGCCTAACTATACTTTTAATCTCAATTCGTAACTGAAGGTTAATGGGATCCAAGAACGCCACCGAATGTGAGTGAGGTTGAAATAGCAATAACTTCCAATGTTCACTAGAAAACAAACAATCAAATATTTAGAAGATGACTATATGAACTTAACATTTTAAAACTCAATATACACTTGTTATTGTAGGGAAACCTAAGGAACTGCTTCCCGCCCATTTGAATGAATCGATCTTTAAGTGCTTTAGCACGATTATTCTCATGACCTACACTAACTTCACTTGGATTTTGAAATGCGTACAAATTATCCAACCCGTTGGTATGTAGTATAACATCAAACAACCTAGAAATTAATCATATTTAATTATAAAAGTCATGGATATAATTTCAACTTTAAATCATTAAAGACATGAATATATACCTAAAATACAATATCATTGGAGTTTTCCCAATCTTGTCCATGTTGCAAAATTGTGTCACATCATCCTTGAAAAGCGTAGAAATCATGTTATATCCAAAAACATGCGATGGGATATTAATCTTCTTGTGGTGGTCATTACCCCATGGTGATACAAACTTCAATAAAGAGGTTAAAGTCCTTGACATAAATTTTGAATCATTATGAGAGATTGACACTACCTCCTGTGTCAATGGCTCTAGACACGAAAGCTTTGGGGTTATGGATGTTGAGTGGAAGGTAGCATCGCCTCAATATCTTCTTGCTTTCTCTTCTACTTATGACCCAGGAAAAGTTAAAATAAAATAAATATCAAAATAAAATTAGATTGGCGATAATAACTTATAGACATTACCTGTCCCCGATCACTTTCGTCGATAATTAGATGTTTATGCCATGCTACTGGTACCCCAACTGTTTGACCTACCAACGTGATCCTTGCATTCAAATTAGGAAATTGTACCCTAGCCATCTCTTTGGGGGCTACCTCAATGACTACACGAGCAACTTCTTTAGGCATCTTTTTTTCATGGATATTTGTACTATGTTCTGAAGTAGTTACTTCGAGTTGTCTTTTTCTCTAAGGCATTGGTGTCTTAAAAAATTGGGTAGGGGTGACACCTTTAGGCATCCCCCTAACACGAACAGAATGGTTAGGGGTGCCCAAAGCCAAAGTTAGGACTTCTTTTGATCCTTTAACCACTAAAGTTCCTTCTGCTACCTTTTTTTTGTAGTCAACCTATATACAAAATCAAATTAGTTAATAATTAATACGAACTTCCATTTAAAAATGTTAATTAGTAAAGAAGTAAAAT
Organism: Humulus lupulus; assembly: GCF_963169125.1. NCBI lineage: Eukaryota > Viridiplantae > Streptophyta > Magnoliopsida > Rosales > Cannabaceae > Humulus > Humulus lupulus. The sequence goes on from NC_084796.1 coordinate 78,408,122, forward strand.
TATACTCACAATCTTTTCCATAATTGATGCTACATCGTCAGTTGACTCTCCTTTTTTGTCCTTTCTTATCCTTAATGACATATCAGCTTTATCAAAATCTGTTTGTTCATGGCCTAATTCTGCTTCAAGTTGTTGCTCTATATGTTTGTAACAACCCTGTCCTGTGCACTGATTGCATTTGTTCTGTGCCCGCGCACCTTGTTTCTTTTTTATTAGCTCAGCCATTGAGGATATCATCTCTTAGCAACGAATCCTTCCCAATCATCTTGTTTGATCCAGTTGCTCCATGCATCTGGTGGATGGGCAAGAAGTTCAGGAGCTTTTTCTTTGTACTTTTCAACTTTATTTTTTGTTAGCCAACTCTTCCAATCTCTCCATCGGTCCCCGGCTTCACTCAAAACTTTTGCTTTAGATGTGGCCTGTACATCTAATAATTTCTACATAAATAAACAAAATAAATAATAAATTAATAAACAACTATATATGTTCACTCACATACAAGTTAATAAAATTTAAAAGCTTACATTAATTTCCTTCCAAATTAGCTGTTTAGTTTAATTTGGGACCAACCTCCAATCATCGATATTCAAAGGAACGTGACAACGTGCCAACACTCCAATACAACTTGCCATCTTCATTGTCCCCTTTCCAATTGATATCCCCAATTGATTATACTCAACCACTAATTTTTGACCCTCACTTCTAGCCTTTATGACGTCAGCGCAAACTGTTTTACCCCTATATATCTTCGAAATTTCAACTTCTTGTGGGATTTCACCCTTCTCATCATTGTCATTGCCAAATGGGTCAACATCATCATCATATAAAGGGGAATCCATATTTGTGTACCAACATTTGAAGAATAATAAAAGTTAGCTCACAAAGTATTGCAGTGGTTTCCCACCAAAGGATAAAAAAACAAAATGCAAAGTATCTTGTTCTAATATTGTTTCCATGTAAAAACCACTTAATTTGTCAAGTAACACATAATTTTCAAACCATAAACCTTCACCATCCTCATGTAAACCAATGTTTTCATCTTCAATGGTGACATCAGGAAGTGGTGCGTCAAGCACAAAAGTTTCTTGTTCGAGTAAAACATCATCGTTGTGAGATTCTTTTAGGTGATAGAATTTTGGTTGGCTTGTTAACACAACCGACCATAGAGCATTTAAAGGATCAGTGACATAGAAAACTTGCTTGGCTTGGGATGCCATTATAAATCGGTAAGATTTGTACCCTATTCGATTCAAGTCAACCAATGTAAATTCGAAGTTCTCTTGTTGAACCCCGCTATCACTCTTAACCTAATCACATAAAAAAAGAGGAATTCGAATATTTATATAATCTAATTCCCAAATTTCTTTGATAACTCCGTAGAATGTCATATCACATTCTACGAGATTTTTATCTTTGGAACTAGATATTTGAAAGATTTTGGCGACAATGCTAACACCATAATTTTGTGTCTTTCTACTATTATCACGATCCATTGTGTTAAATTGAGTATCATTTATATAATAAGAATGATATTTAATCACATTAAACATAGGGCCTTTAATGATTCTGACACTATATTAGGTGTTTTGCTCAATTAAATTAGGGCCTACAAACAAAAATTTTAAAAATCAGATATATGAAATATAAAAATATCATCGTAACTTAAAACTAGGCCCACGAAACACAAAACAATAATTTTGTACCTGATTTTCTAACCAAGTGCTAAAATTTCGATAATGTTCATCTTGTAGCAATTTTTTATTCTTCGACTTAGTTGGATAGGAACTTTTGATCCAATTGATATGCTCCCCTGAAAATAGAGTGATCCAAACTTCATTATTGTTTTCAAAGTTAACTACTTATATCGTTAAATTGTTCAAAAGAATTAGAATTAAAAGTATCTTACTCATTTTAGGGTTGAACATCGTTAATATTTTGTAAGACAAAGCGATGAGCATCATCTCGATCAACTTGATTTATTTCTGAAACAACACCACCTCTTCCACCTTTACTAATTTCAATCTCAATTTGAGTGGACTGTAATGCCCTGGGTAGCCAAGACTGTTACACTGTGTGTTTATAAAGGTCCAAGACTTGCTAATTAAGTCATTTAATTAGAAACATGTTACTGACACTATAATTGAACTAGGGTTAAAAGAGTTTGGTCATAAAAGATGCATTTCATTTAGATAAACATTTTGTATAAGGGATCCCAAAAGAAATAGAGTTTAAAAGACAATTTACAAAAATTCCAGGTTATAAACATGTATTGGCCACTCTAAGGGAAAAACAGACATTTAGGCTTCTCCCGTTCTGTAGCACTCATCGGCCGTGCTGACTATGTACATTCAGCCTCAAAGCTCTCCAACTCAGGACTGGTCCACCTTGCCCTTGCCTTTACCTGCACCACATAACACCCGTGAGCCAAGGCCTAGCAAGAAAACTATAATACATAGCATAGACACTTTACGAATCATCAATCAGATATACAACAAGTCATACAGCTCACATAAACAGTGATATAAATCTACAAGCCAACAATCAGTTTAACATCAATAAACATTTCACATAATATCTAGGGTTGACGCCCTTAGGTCGCACCCTCTGTATACGTCACTGTCTTCGGCCCACTTAGGCCGAGCCCAGTGTTCAACCCACTGACTCTGGCTCGCTTAGGCCAAGCTCAATGATTATTTAATTACCCTCAGCTACCAGTGGTCGAGTCGCGTCCTGTGCGCAAATATTGATTTCAGCACTCTTAGGCCATTTATTACATGTCCCCATGGAATAATACCATCTATGACATCATATACAATAAAAGGGAACTCTTAGTCCCAACATAACCACAAAACCGGGTGCAGTTTCTTACCTTTGATTCCGATAGCTTTGACTAGCGAAATCGACTTTCAAGCACGATCCCGTCCGAGCCCTAGCGTACACCTAGTCACAACCATAAATTAGAACAATTACTAAAATTCAATTCTGAAACCTAACCTAGGGACCAATCCCAAGCCCTCGGGAAGCCTTAATTCCACCAAACGAGGTGGTGGAATCAAACCCCGAGCCCCGAGAAAAACGCTAAGAAATTACTCAAAAATCCACTTCTGAAGGTAGGGTAGCGCTACAGCTCAACAAAGTGGGCGCTACAGCGCTACAAGCAGAGCCAAAAGACCCAGACAACCCAGACCTAGCGCTGTAGCGCCCTAAGGCTGACGCCACAGTGCTACTTACAGCACCAGAACACCCTCTAATTTCTCCTTCGATTTTCCTTGAGCCAAAACTCCCTACACCCCCTGCAAACCTCAACCATACACCAAATTGGGCCTACCATCCCCTACATCTCATCCCACATAGCCCAACAAAATAAAACTTAGCCACATGCACCATCTAACAAAGAAAACAAGATTTGAACTCAAAACTCAAGAACTCATCAGCACAAATCAGAACTAACCCAGCAACTTAGATGATCAAGCTTAGAATTTCTTACCTTTGATGGGGAATTCGACCCTAGGTTACCCTTAGTATCCTTCCAGCCTTAAGCTCCTCAATTCTTCAAGCTTAATTCCCTTAACTTCTATCCAAAACTCAAGTTCAGAATTCAATTCTAACAAAGTTCAGAAAACTCAACAGACACCTTTAAACCCTACCTCAATTGAGTAATTAACTCCTGCTAAATCCTTTAGCTTCACCAAGGATCCTAATCCCAAGCTCTAGCCTAGGCATTCCATGAGTTAAAACTTCAAAAATTCTCAAGAGATGATGAAGAAAGGGGAAACTGAATGGGAGAGAAAGGGTAAGCTCAATGTTCTGTTTTTCCTCTTCTCTCCTTCTTCTTTTCTTTTCTTTCAGCTTCTATTACTTTCTAAACATTCCACTAAGTCTATAAAGGAAGAATATCACTTGTCCCTTTTTAAATCAAATGACCATTTGTCCCTCCCATTAAAACCTAAGCCCTTAAACATTCTAAGGGTCTTTTGGTCATTTGTTTCCAATTCCCGCTAATTCCTCGAGTGACCCTAATAATTTCCGCTTACTTCCCGACACCTAACTAAATTACCAATTATTTTCCTCAATGTCAAATAGTCTCCAATATATTTCCCCAATTCCCAGAAATACCCCCAGGCTCCCTTGAGCCGAGTATAAATCCCCACCGTGACTTTTTTGCTAAACCGCTCACCAAGATCGCCTCTAGTCACAAGCTACAAATATATCCACATAATAATGTGGTCTCAACAATTTATCGCAAGTAATTACATTTATGCCCTCAACAGGCAAAAATTACGAATATGCCCTTTTAATCTAATCAGGGCCTAAATGATTACTAATACACATAACCATGCTTCTCACATATCCGAATAATCATATAAGCATGCTTATCACGTAATCATGAATTTAATCATATAAATCACACATAATCCAGTTCTGACCTCCCAGCATACTAATCAAGACCCTTAAGCCCTATTAGTGATTTTGGGTCGTTACAACTATCCCCTCCTAATGAGAATTTCGTCCTCAAATTTTACCTGAATAACTCAAGATATTGATCCCGCATCGCTGACTCAAGCTCCCAGGTCGCCTCCTCGACCCTACTATTCCTCCCTAACACTTTAACCAGAGGAATCGTCTTATTCCGTAGGACTTTATCCTTCCAATCTAAAATCTGAACCGGTCGTTCCTCATAAGACAAATCTATCTGCAATTCTAGCTCTTCCTACACATGTGTCGTATCAGAGACATACTTCCGGATCATAGAAACATAGAACACATCATGAACTCTCGACAACGACGGTAGCAAAGCTAACCTGTAAGCCACCTGTTTGATCCTTTCCAGGATCTCAAAAGGTCCGATGAACCTAGGGCTCAGCTTTCCCTTCTTCCCAAACCTCCTCACCCCTCATAGTGGTGAAACTCAAAGAAACACGTTGTCCCCAACCTGGAACTCGACGTCCCTACACTTGGGATCAGCGTAGCTTTTCTGTTTTCTCTATGAGGTGAGCATCCTAGCTCGGATCTTCTCAATAGCTTGATTTGTCTTCTGAACCGTGTCTAGCCCCAAATACTCTCACCCATCTCATTCCAATGAATGGGTGATCTACATCTTCTCCCATATAACATCTCATAGGGAGCCACTCCAATCGTTGATTGGTAACTATTATTGTATGAAAACTCAATCAACGAGAGATACTTACTCCACGATCCCTCGAAAGTGATCACGCATGACCTAAGCATATCCTCCAACACCTGGATCATCTTCTCAGACTGTCCACCAGTCTGAGGTTGAAAAGTCGTGCTAAACTTCAACTGAGTTCCCATAGCCTTCTGTAAACTACCCCAAAACTTTGAGGTAAAGATAGGATCCCGATTTGATACTGTAGACTTGGGAACCCCACGGAGATGTACGATCTCCCTCACATACAACTCTGCAAAATGGTCCACTGTATATGTCATCTTTAGTGGGAGAAAATGAGCTGACTTGGTGTATCTATCCACAATCACCCACACCGAGTCATGAAGCCCTACAGTCTTGGGTAATCCTACCACAAAGTCCATCGTGATATCCTCCCATTTCCACTTGGGAATACCCAAAGTTGAAGCAACCATGCTGGTCACTAGTGCTTATCTTTCACCTGCTAATAGGTTAAACATCTGGCTACGCACTCCACCACATCCTTCTTCATCCCGGGCCACCAATATAACGTCCGTAGATCCTGATACATCTTCGTGGTACCCGGATGAAGTGAGTACGATGTAGTATGCGATTCATCCAATATCTCTTGTCTGATCCCCACATCAGGTAGAACACAAATCCGCACCTGATACCGTAGTAAACCAACCTCAGAAATAGAATAGTTCTTAGTTACTCCCGCTAAGACATTCTCTCTAACCTCCTGTAATTGAGCATCTACCAACTATCCTTCCTTAATACATTCTAATAGGGTCGACTGCAGAGTAATGTTGGCTAACCAGTCCACCACCAATTCTATCCCTGCTCTGGCCATCTCATCAGCTAACTCCCTTTAAATCTGGGTGGAACTATATAACTGACCTGGGCCCCTCTGGCACAATGCATCTGTCACTACGTTGGCTTTTCCTGGATGATAAAGAATATCACAATCATAGTCTTTTACCAACTCCAGCCAACGTCTCTGCCTTATGTTCAGTTCCTTTTGTGTGAAGAAGTACTTCAAACTCTTGTGATCGGTGTATATCTCGCATTTCTCCCCATACAGATAGTGTTGCCAAACATTTACTGCGAATACCACCGCTGCTAGCTCCAAATCATGGGTAGGATATCGTTTCTCATACTCCTTCAGTTGTCATGACGCATAAGCTATAACCATATCGTTCTGCATCAGCACACAGCCCAAACCCAACCTTGACGCATCGCAATAAACCACAAACTTTCCTCCCTCTAAAGGAAGACTCAACATAGGTGCAGTAATAAGTCGCCGCTTCAATTCTTGGAAACTATTCTCACACTTGTCTGACCAGGCGAACATCAAATTCTTCCGTGTCAATTCTGTCATCGGTGCTTCTATATTCGAGAAGCCTTCCACAAACCATCTGTAGTAACCCGCTAAATAGAGAAAACTCTGAACCTCTGAGGCGTTAGTTGGCCTCAGCCAATCCCTAACTGCCTCCACCTTAGATGGGTCCACCTTAATCCCATCTGCACCAACAATATGTCGAAGGAATGTCACTTCTGGTAACCAAAACTCACACTTCTTAATTTTAGCATACAACCGATGCTCTCTCAACCTCTGCAGAACCTGTCAAAGATGAAACTCATCTCTTGCCTCTGAACTGGAGTACACTAATATGTCATCGATGAAGACAATGATGAACTGATCCAAAAAGTCCTTGAAATCCCTGTTCATAAGGTCCATAAAGGTTGTTGGGGCATTGGTCAAACCAAACGACATGACTAGAAATTCATAGTGCCCATACCTCATCCAGAAGGCCGTCTTTGGTATATCCTCGTCCTTGATACTCAGTTGGTGATAACCAGATCAAAGATCAATCTTCGAGAACACCCTCTTACCCTGTAGCTGATCGAACAAGTCGTCAATCCTTGGTAAAGGGTACTTATTCTTAATAGTTAACTTGTTCAATTCCCTGTAGTCTATACACAGGCTCTGAGTCCCATCCTTCTTTTTCGCAAATAAGACTAGAGTACCCCATGGCGAGTAGCTCGGCCTGATGAACCCCAAATCCAGAAGTTCCTGAAGCTATATCTTCAACTCCTTCAGTTCTGTCGGTGCCATTCTATATTGGGCCCTTGACATTGGCTCTTCCTTGGCGCTAACTCAATAACAAACTGAATCTTCCTGTGTGGCGGAAACCCTGGTAAATCCTCGGGGAATACATCCAATAACTCACAAACCAATCTGGTCTCCTTAGGCCCTGTTGGCAAGACCCTAGTGCTATCCACCACACTAGCGAGGAAGCCCATACATCCTCCCTGTAATAAATCTTTGGCTCTCCGTGTTGATATCATGGGTACACGGGGTCCATATACCGCTCCCACAAAGACAAAGGGATCTTCGCCCTCTGGCTCAAAAGTCACCATCTTCTTCCTACAGTCAATAGTAGCTCCATATCTAACCACCCAATCCATCCCCAGAATCATGTCAAAATCCTCCATACCCAACTCAATCAAGTCTACTGACAATTCCCTACCGTCAACCATCACTGGCAGTTCTCTAATCTACATTCTAGAAACTACCAGTTCTTCTGTAAGCAATATAGTCCCAAACCCTGCAGTATAATACTCTTTAGGTCTACACAGTCTATCAATCACCTTACTAGAAACAAATGAATGCATAGCACCAGAGTCAATAATATAGTAAAAGGAGAGCCAGCGCTAGAAAGCTGACCTATCACTACCGAGGGACTAGCCTCGGCCTCTGCCTGTGTCAGGGTGAACACTTGAGCTGGAGTCAAGCTGTCCACCTTCCCTTCTTCCTCTTTCTTCATTGTTGGGTAGTCCTTCTTGAGGTGTCCTACCACCCCTCACACATAACAGGCCTTAGACCAACATTTGCCCGGATGGCATCTTCTGAACCTCGTGCACTCAGGGTAGCTCCTCCATGAGTCACCGCCTCTCTGATGGCCACCCTGAGTACCCCGACCTCTCTTATTAGGACCAGGAGCGGTCGAAGCATCAGAGGTCTTCCACTTTAGATCACTAGGGCCTTCGTCCCTACCAAACCCAGAGCAGGGAGGCACCGCTCTGTGGCCCTTCTGCCTTACTCCACTCTCCCTCCAGATCTTATTCTCTGCTTCTTCAGCAGTAAGAGCCTTCTCCATAGCCTGGGCATAAGTTGTCCCCTCAGGAACTATTGTAATCCTCACAGCTCAGGCTATCATAGCATTAAGCCCTCTGATAAATTTGTCTTGCCTAGCTGCATCAGTAGGCACAAGATCCGGTGCGAATGTCGCAAGCATGTCGATCTTCAAGGCATATTCTGTAACTGTCATGCTGCCTTGAACCGATCCCACAAATTCATTAACCCTTGCTGCCCTAATGGCAACATTGTAATACTTCTAGTTGAATAAATCCTTAAATCCTTCCCAACTCAAGGTAGTAACATCCCTGGTCTGCGATGCCACTTCCCACCAGATGCGGGCATCCTTTCTCAACATATATGCAGCACACGCCACCCTGTCATGACCCTCTACCCTCATAAAATCTATAATAGCGGTGACCATACTCATCAATTGTTTAGCCTTTAATGGACTTCGTCCTCCCTCAAAAGTTGGAGGATGCTGTTTCCTGGACCGCTCATACAACGGCTCCCATCTGTTCCCAGCCTCAGCTAGTGGTACAACTGGTACCACTGTAGGTGACTCAATAGGGGCATCACTCCCTGACAGAGCCTACTCTTGTAGAAGTTAGATCTGCTCATACTGGCTCTATAGCCGTGCTTGCATATCTGCCATAAGTTGCTGCCAATTCTCAGGAACAGGCGGAAGGGTCTGGCCCTAGTCATCATCCCTTGCCTCAGACCTACTGCCGGTAAGTCATACAGATCGTCTTGGATGCATAGCTATCCAAGTTAATCTACAATCAAAGACTCGGTGGTCAGACTATGATGACAGGGTAATAATCCTTCCATAATCCACCATAGGAACTCAATCATTTACAAGCAATCAAGATACAACAATTTATTCAAATATTCATTCACATACAATAGCAATGATATTAAGCACACCTCAATATCATCACACAATAGTCAAGGGCCAGGCCCTATCAGTATCTCATGCTTCCTATTAATCATACAGATACCAGCATTCATATTCTTTTCTGATCATTTAAGCATATAAACATGTATACACAATTACCAAACCCTGAGTTGAGCATGTCCTTAGCGGGGACTGTACATGTCCAGCCAGTCTTCAGGAACCCTTAAACCTAGGACGCTCTGATACCAAGTTGTAATGCCCTAGGTAGCCAAGACCATTACAATGTGTGTTTATAAAGGTGAAAGACTTGCTAATCAAGTCATTTAATTAGAAATGTGTTACTGAAACTATAATTAAACTAGGGTTAAAAGAGTTTGGTCATAAAAGATGCATTTCATTTAGATAAACATTTTGTACATGGGATCCCAAAAGAAATAGGGTTTAAAAGTCAGTTTACAAAAATTCCAGGTTATAAACATGTACTGGCCACTCTAAGGGAAAAACAAACATTTAGGCTTCTCCCATTCTGTACCACTCCTTAGCCGTGGCAGCCGATGAGCTGACCATGTACATTCAACCTCAAAGCTCTCCAACTCAGGACTGGTCCACCTAGCCCTTGCCTTTACCTGAACCACATAGCATCCGTGAGCCAAGGCCTGCAAGAAAACTATAATACATAGCATAGACAATTTATGAATCATCAATTGTATATACAACAAGTCATACAACTCAAATAAACAATGATATAAATCTACAAGCCAACAATTAGTTTAACATCATTAAACATTTCACACAATATCTAGGGTCGACGCCCTTAGACCGCACCCTCTATATACGTCACTGTCTTCGGCTCACTTAGGCCGAGCCTAGTGTTCAACCCACTGACTCTAGCTTGCTTAGGCCAAGCTCAGTGATTATTTTATTAACCTCATCTACAAGTGGCCGAGCCACTTCCTGTGCGCAAATATTGATTTCGGCACTCTTAGGTCGTTTATCACATGTCCCCATGGCATAGTACCTTATATTACATCATATACAAGTAAAGGGAACTCTTAGTCCAAACATAACCATATAACCGGGTGCATTTTCTTACCTTTGACTCCGATAGCTTTGATTAGTTAAATCGACCTTCAAGCACGATCTCGTCTGAGCCCTAGCGTACACCTAGTCACTACCATAAATTAGAACTATTACTAAACTTCAATTCTGAAGCCTAACCTAGGGACCAATCCCAAGCCCTCGGGAACCTTAATTCCACCAAACGGGGTGGTGGAATCAAACCCCGAACCCCGAGAAAAACGCTAAGAAATTACTCAAAAATCCACTTCTGAAGGCAGGGTAGCGCTACAGCACCACAGAGTGGGTGCTACAAATCTACAAGCAGATCCAAAAGCCCCAGAAAACCCAGGCCTAGCACTATAGCGCCCTAAGGCTAGCGCTACAGCGCTACATACAGCACCAGAACACCCTCTGATTTCAAATTCAATTTTCCTCGAGCCAAAACTACCTAAAACCCCTCTAAACCTTAACCACACACCAAATTGAGCCTACCATCCCCTACATCTCATCCCACATAGCCCAACAACATAAAACTTAACCACATGCACCATCTAACAAAGAAAACAAGATTTGAACTCAAAACTCAAGAACTCATCAGCAGAAACAAGAACTAACCCAGCAACTTAGATGATCAAGCTCAGAATTTCTTACTTTTGATGGGGAATTCGACCCTAGATTTCCCTTAGTATTCTTCTATCCTTAAGTTCCTCAATTCTTCAAGCTTAATTCCCTTAACTTCCATCCAAAACTCAAGTTCAGAATTCAATTCTAACAAAGCTAAGAAAACTCAACAGAAACCTTTATGCCGTACCTCAATTGAGTAATTAACTCCTGCTAAATCCTTTTGCTTCCGCAAGGATCCTAACCCCAAGCTCGATCCTAATCTTTCCTTGAGTTAAAGCTTCAAAAATTCTCAAGAGATGATGAAGAATGGGGAAACCGAATGGGAGAGAAAGGGTAAGCTCAATGTTTTGTTTTTCCTCATCTTTCCTTATTCTTTTCTTTTCTTTTCTTTCAACTTCTATTACTTTCTAAACATTCCACTAATTTTATAAAAGAAGAATATCACTTATCTCTTTTTAAATAAAATGACTATTTTGCCCTCCTATTAAAACCTAAGCCTTTAAAGATTTAAAGGGTATTTTGGTCATTTGTTTCAAATTCCAGCTAATTCCTCGAGTGTCCCTAATAATCACCGCTTACTTCCTGACACCTAACTATTCTCCAATTATTTTCCTCAATGTCGAATATTCTCCAATATATTTCCCAAATTCCCAGATATACCCCCAGGCTCCCCCGAGCCGGGTATAAATCCCCACCGTGACTTTTTCGCTAAACCGCTCACCAGAATCGCCTCGAGTCACAAGCTGCAAATATATCCACATAATAATGTGGTCTCAATAATTTATCAGAAATAATTACATTTATGCCCTCAACAGGCCAAAATTACGAATATGCCCTTTTAATCTAATCAGGGCCTACATGCATACTAATACATATAACCATGCATCTCATATAACCAAATAATCATATAAGCATGCTTATCACATAATCATACATTTAATCATTTAAATCATATATAATCCAGTTATGCCCTCCCGGCACACTAATCAAGGCCCTTAAGCCCTATAAGTGATTTTGGGTCGTTACATGGATATGCCCCAACACTTGAAAAATGTGACAAGTAACCTGAACAAAACTCCATTGCTTCTTCAACGATATAAGATTCTGTATTGCAACCCTCAGGCCTGCTTCTATTTTTGACATAACCTTTTAAAATCTTCATATACCTTTCAAAATGGTACATCCATCTTAAATACGCTGGTCCACACAATCTCACTTCTCTCACCAAATGAACTGTTAGATGAACCATAATATCAAAAATAGAAGGTGGAAAGAATTTCTCCAACAAGCACAAAGTGTATATGATTTCTGATTCAAGTTTGTCAAACTTAGAAACATCTACCACTTTACAACAAAGAGATTTAAAGAATAAGAAAAATCTTGTGATGGCATTCGGATCCTTTTTGGGTAAGACAGAACGAATAGCAATTGGTAGAATATGTTGTTAAAGTGTATGATGATCGTCAGATTTCAACCCAACTAAATTCAAGTTTTTCATTTCTACCAATGTCAAAATATTGGAGGAATAACCTTCTCGAACTTTCACATTGGCCAAACAATGACCAATTCCTCATTTTTCTTCTTTATTCAAGGTATAACAGCTGGTGGTAAATATGTTCGTTTCTCACCAACCTTTGGTTCTAAATTTGTATGCACACCCATATCTTTTAAATCTAGTTGAGCTTTAATTTCATCCTTACTCCATCCAGGAATATTCAACAATGTACTAATAATTCTATCAGGCATATTTTTCTCAATACGCAGGACGTCCAAGTTATGACGAAGGACCAAATGCTCCCAGTATTCAAGCTCAAAGAATATAGACTTCTTCTTCCAACAAACCTTAGGATCAATTTGAACCTCCTCACCATTTTCATGTCCTCTCTTTCTTTTCATGCTCTATTTGCGCTTTCCTATTTTGAATTGGACTTTATTCAACTTTTCAACCAATTGTTTTCCAAATAATTGTGGTGGAGCCATTGCAAACTCTTGTGAACCATTGAATGGTTTTTCCCATGTTTGGAAGACATGATCACGGGGTAAGAACTTTTTGTGTCCCATGTAACAAATCTTTCTAGAGTGCTTCAAATATTGAGAACATGTGTTCTCCTCACAGATAGGACATGCGTGTACCCTTTCACACTAAACTCAGATAGATTGCCTAAGGCAGGAAAATCATTAATGGTCCATAACAACACAACTCTAAGTTTGAACTCTTACTTCCTATATGCATCATAAGCATCAACACCTTCATACCATAGAGTGCTTAAATCATCAATAAGAGGAGCTAGATATACATCAATATCATTTCCGGGTTTTTTAGGACCTGATATCAATAATGTCAACATAGTAAACTTCCTCTTCATACACAACCATAGTGGTAGATTGTAAATGGCAAGCATAACAGGGCAGCAACTATATTTCCTACTTAGGGAAGTATGTGGATTAATTCCATCAGCAGAAAGGCCTAAAAGAATATTTCTAGGTTCGTTACCAAACTTAGGCCATTTCCAATCAACTCTCTTCCAAGCAGGCGAGTCAGCTGGATGTCTAAGTTTACCATCCTGTATTCTATCTTTGGCATGCCATGTTAAGTTTTTAGCATGATCAGCATTTCGATAAAGTCGAATCAAAAGATGTGTAAGCGATAAGTACCATAAAACTTTTGCAGGAACTCCTACCCTAACCTCATCATAATTCTTTTTCTTCTGCCATCTTAACTCACCACAAATCGGACATGAATTTGCATCAACCAATCTTTTTTGATACAGCATGCAATCGTTAGGACAAGCATGAATTTTTTTCGTATTGCATGCCTAATGAACGCAATGTCTTCTTTGCCTCATAAAACAACAATGCCATTTCATTATTTTCGGGTAATAACTCTCCTATAAAGTAAAGTATACCCATAGAGCTCTTATCACTCAACCCATGTTTAGCTTTTATATTATACAACCTAAGAAGTGTTGACAATTTAGTGAACTTATTACAACTAGGTTCAATGGGTTTCTCAGCATCCTCTAAAATAGTTTGAAATTTCACTAGATCAAAATTTGATTCAAATTGTGCATCTCCTATAATTTTTGCAATGTCATCTCTCTCATCATCATTCACATAATCACAATTATTCTTCTCAGATGGAGATTCTCTACTAAATGTGATTTTTTCTCCATGCAGAAACCACATCTTATAACTTTTATCTATTCCCTACTTAAATAAGTGACCCTTTATCTCAGTAATTTTTATTCTTTGAACATTACCACACTTAATACAAGGACAACAAATGTTATTAGGATCTTTAACATTTCTTGCGCAAAACTCCAAGAAATACTCAACTCCATCCTTATATTTCACTTATAATCTATTCGCTGACATCCAATCTTTATCGATTGGAATTATTTTGTCTAAAAATGTAGACAAAAAAGAACAAAGAAAAACTATTTTCAGAATTATGTTCTATTAAATAATCTAAAAAAAATTGACAGAGTTTCCTATGTCAATATAGCATACCCAATTTAGAATATGATTTCAATTAATGAGTGAAATATTTTAACATGGAATATATTGTACTGGAAAGTAATACAAGTATTTTTAATTAATTTTGTGAGTAGAGAATGAGTTGTAACGACCCAAAATTGCTAAAAAGGTTTAAGGGCATTGATTAGTGTGCCAGGAGGCCATAATTGGTATCTATGTGAATGAATGATTAGATGCATGGTTATGTGATAAGCATGCTTATATGATTATATTAATATATGAGACACATGACTATGGGCATTAGTATGCATGTAGGCCTGATTAGGTTTGTGTTGACGGTGAGAACTCGTCAACTAAGTTGAGTTGGAAAAATTATCAAATCAAGATCACTAATTGGAAAGCTGTAAAAACCTGAACAATAACTCAAGAACAATGATAGAACAATAATGGAGAATTCAGTCTTTCATTCACACTCAAGCCTCTGCTACGGTAAAATTTCCAACCCCCTTTCAGGTGGTCATAGAGTCCATTTTATAGTAGGTTCTAATGGCCTTAGGTACATAGTGGTCCAGGAGACCATAGGGTACATAAGTACTATGTCAGGGGAGTGGCTTCAGAGGTTGTGGTCGTACATCCAGCACAGGAGTAGGTGTTAGGAGAATGCCTCCACTACTTGTCTGTACCCATGTCTGATGAGTGGTGGCAGGCGTAGTGGCGCAGGAGGTAGTGGTGTCGGCTCTGACCTATGGTCGTAGACGTACGGGCCATGACTCTTACCCCAACAGTCTCACTGGCACTGGTATCCGTACTCAGTACTAGGTCGTACAAGTATGTCCCATTCGACTCATACTGGATCTCCTAAGCATAGGGGTCTCAAGGTGTAAGGAATGGGACCCTTGGTGTGAGGTGGAGATCTTGGGTCCTTGGTATGAGATGCCTGAAGCCTCCCGAGGTCACTCACGAGTCTGGGCGATAGGCATGTGGCCCTGGTAGATGTCTAAGGATGCGTGACGAGACGTCCTCCTTGCGACCCCCTTGATGGCGTGGCTCCCTAGCTGTTCAGGAGGCCCTCCTCCTCTTGGGTGGCCATGTTATGGTGTGCGCAAGCCTCCTCGGAAGCTCTCACAAAGCATGCTTTCAATATAGTGCTCTGCCTCGTTATATGAGGCTCTCAATATGTCACGTCCTCGGAGGAGCCCACCCCTCGCATGTCCCCTCGCCCGAGTGCTGGCCTCGCGAGATGGTGGCCTCGCCCATGGTCTGATGCGCGCGGATGAAGGCCTCGCGAGAGGGGTGGCCTCGCGAGATGGGTGGCCTCGCCCATGTGTTGGCATCGCGAGATGGTGGCCTCGCCCCTGGTCTGATGCGCGCGGATGAAGGCCTCACGAGATGGGTGGCCTCGCCCATGTGTTGGCCTCGCGAAATGGTGGCCTCGCCCCGGGTCTGATGCGCGCGGATGGAGGCCTCGCGAGACGAGGGCCTCGTGAGATGGGCCTCGCGTATGGCCGAGGTGAGGTTCGGATGGAGGCCTCGTGAGACAAGGGCCTCGCGTATGGCCAAGGTGAGGTGCGTGGGCGAGATGGGCCTCGCGAGGCTACTGAGCCTTGGCACCTATGCCTTGCCAATGTGGGCCACCTGGCATCGACTCCACGAGGAATGAACCCAGACTCGTGTCGTGATGGTGCGATGGCTTCCCGAGACGACGATGGCCCAAGGGCCTTGCCTTGGCCTCATATTTTCTCTTGATGAGATTTTGAGCATCAACACTGGCCCCCCAGTCTAGGAGAGTACCTTTAGGTGCTCTTGTAGACTATTCACCTTGATTCCTATAAATAGGTCCTCATGCATGGGCTAATATTTTCACCTTACTCCTTTATCTTATTGGTTTGGAGAGCCCTTCTTTTTTCAAGAGGTTAGGGGTAAATCCCTCACAACCTCATTTTCACCATAGTTCCTTTTATTTGTCTTATATATTTTTTCACTTCATTTCATCATCATTTTTTTTTTACATATGAGCTAATTTCTTGGTGTGTCTATTTTATGACTAACACATCTTTCTGGTTCATTCTTGCAGATGCACATTTTCGACTCTTTGGTGCTTTTCGCTCCCCGACCTCCTTTGGACCCCGACTTCGCTCTCTTAATCGCTTGAGGTATATTTTCTTTCCTTCTCCCTTTTATATATATATTTTTTTTTTTATCGTGTCCAAACTAGCAGTACTTGGGATGGGGTACATTAGTCTGAGCTTGTAGTGAGTTTGACCATATGCACGCCCCTCCTCTTTGTTTTTTTTTTTTTTTTATATCCTGTACTAGGCCATTTAGGGCGTTTGCATCTAGAGGTATTAAGCCTATTCCTTTGTGTTTTGTAGCCTTCCCCTCGTTTATACGTGAGCCCCTTTTTGCAGTTGGGACGTGGTTTCATGGCCCGTGACGACCCGTCCGACATACCCCCAAGGGCTGAGTTTATTGACCTGTCCTCAGACTCAGATTCCCCTGAGGACAACCCTCACCAGGACTATGACTCCTTAAGGCAAGCCCGCATCCGCCACCTTGAGTGCATGGCCGAACTTAGGCATAAAATTTGGGTGGTGGAGAGCGAAATTGACTCGGTGTCGAGAGGAGATGGAGGACCTTCACCCCCAGACCTTTGTAACCATATAGCGCGTCTTAGGACGACCCTTTTTGAATTGCGGTGGGAGTTAGAATTTATGGAGGGACACCTTCCGCCAGAACCTCCCACTCCCTTCTCGCCTGATGACAGTCATGGGGCTGCTAGCTCCTCTCCCCAGCCCCTAGTCTCAGTTTATCCTAGCTTAGTGCTTCCGCCATCGCTCCCTCGATGGAAAACTCTTGCTAGGAAGAAGAAATGGAGGGTTAAGTGTTCTACCTCTTCCTCACATCTTTCTTTTGATTTTGCAGATATGCCGAAAGCACGCAGACAGGTTTCCATCCAGGAAGAGGACGACGCCCCTCTATTGGCATCCAGTCTAGTGTCACATGTGTCTCCGAAAAAATTGAAGGAGATCGTGAAGCACTACCGTGTTGCTCCAAAATACGCCCTGTATGCTCCTCAGGAGGCCTGCCGGGCCGACCGCCCTGAGAAGGGTTTTGTGGCTTTGAGCGAGTAGATTTTGAAGGCGGGTGGCACCATTCCTTTGCACCCGTTTTTCGTGGCGGTTCTCAACTACTTCGACTTGGCCCCTCTTCAACTGTCACCCAACAGTTGGTTGACTTTAAGTTTCCTTTTCATTTGGTTCAAGGGAAACGTCAAACGCGCCTCGACGACGCATGAGGTGCATTCCTTGTATAACCTTATGGCAGTGCACAAGTCCAAGGGCTTTTACTACCTGCAGAAGGCCAACAATGAGCTCCCCTTGATAGAGGGCTCAGTGTCCAACACAGGGCCTTGGAAACAAGACTTTTTCTGGGTAGAGGGTCCTCTCTCTGTTCGTGAAGACTTTCGCGCCGGCCCTAGTAAGCACCCTGGTCTTTCTTTTCTTCTTATTAGAACTTATTGTTTCGTACTCTTGCTGGTACTGACATTGGCGTGGATCATGCAGGGTAATTTGCTGATCCTTCGGTCATTGGGCCGGAGGCGGAGGCCATAAACAACCTCATTAATGCAGACTCCGCCCTGAAGAAGGCGGCGGTCCTATCCACCAGCTGTCCCCAGTCTCTGAACCCAAGCTCCTGTGGTCAGTTACTGGGTCTAAGAAGGCTATGGCTATGCCGGCTGAGCCGTCCCTACACGACGGTGAGGCCGAGGAGGAGATGGAGGATGCCCCCCTCGAATGTGGTGGATCTCATCAGCGCCCCCTGTCCCCCGGGGGATTGCCCCCCTATGGCTGCCATGACCAGGACATGGCCTTTCAATCTCTGGACCCGCAGGCCGCAGCGGGATGTTACGCTCCCCCTGGCCTTGATGGTTGTGACGCCTTCCTTCAGGTCCCTCATGATATTGGCTCACCGGGGGCTGATTTCATCGACCTTGCGGAGGCCCCCTTTAATCTACCAGGGTCTCAGTTTTTCTCCTTCCCTGCGCCCCCTCCTGCTTCGTCGAGCGGGCCGTCCGCCCCTGTCCAACAAGATGCTCCTAGTATGGAGGCGGAGCCTTGGGTGACTAGGATGGCTTCATCTTATGCGCAGCCTTACATTCAAATTGCCTCGGGCCTCCCTGTCTCCGACTGGAGGGGTCTAGGGAATGTGACTCAACCAGACCTTGGGGACACCCTAAGGCGCGCCGCGGCCTGGGTGAGTTCTTGCACCTTGCGTCGATTCGTATTATGTATAGATGTACGTGTGTTTTTCTTTTTGTTACTTATTGCTGACGCCATTGACTTTTTTGTGCAGATCTACACTGTGTCTCTTCGGTATGCCGACACGTCCAGCACCCTCTCCGCATCTACTGCTGAGAGGGACTGTCTTACAGCTCGGGTCCAGAAGCTCGAAAATGAGCTTAACGAGACTAAGGTCAAGTTGTCCAAGGCCCGGACTAAGTCTGCCAACTTGCTCTCAAAGAGGGAGAAAGCGAAGGCCAAGATCAAGGAGCTAAAGGGCAAGGCTAGATGCTTGGAGCGCGAGCTCCAGGTGGCCAAGGCCACTGCGGCTGCGTCGCAGGAGAGGGTTACTCAACTGGAGACCGAAGTCGAGGCCCTTAGGGCCGAACTACAGTCAGCACAGGAGAGGAACGCTTCCTTGGAGGCGGCGAGGGCTTCCTTGGAGGCGGAGAGGATCACCACCGAGCGCAGGTCTATAGATCGTGCTCTTTACAATGTGTGGAGGCAGGATCCCAACTTCGACTTCTCCTCTTTTGGCGAACAGGCCGTTGCCCAAGCGGCCATGTGGAGTGCCCACCATAGGAGGCCTTGAAGTAGTCTTGCTTTTTTTTTTTTTACTTTTAACTTTGTAATATCATTATCATTGCTACTTTTCTTTTGGTAGCTCTTGTACTATCTTAAGAACTCTTTTTTCTAATGTATAAATACATGTGTTGCTGTTTATTTCTTGTTCTACTGAATTTGAGGCCCTTTTAAGCCTGCATGATGGGGTTTGGTTGGTTCCCCTCTTTTATTTACCAGGCTGGAGGTCCTTTGGAGCCCATACGAGAGGGTTCATTGAGACCTCATTTGGTGCCTCTTGGTTGCTTCTATAAGGATATTTTGACCCCTTGGGTCCTAGTTATCCTTTTATGTTTTTCTTGCGCGCGCTTATTATTTCTTTGCGAGAAGCGTCCTTCTCGTTGTTATTCATAGTACTATTTTTGCAAGGGTCTCCTTTGGGACCCTTTTTGGCTAGGCGGCTTGGTGGCCGCTCTAGGCTTATTATTATTATCGTCACCATATATATTTTTTTGTAAGTCCCTATGGCCTCCCTTGGTGTTCACAAGGGTAGCTAATCCTTCTGATCCCAAGGGATGCCTTGTGAGGACTTCGTTTAAGGCCCTAGTATAGGGGGTCCCTTTGTTTTTGGGTCACTTCCTCCTAATGGAGGGCCCTTTTTAGGATCCTCTTGGTAGAGGGTCCCTTTTTTTTTTTTTTTTTTTAGGGGCCTCCTTTTTAGAAGGGCTAGGGGTCCTCTTGGTAGAGGGTCCCTTTTAGGGGCCTCCTTTTTAGAAGGGCTTTTAGAAGGGCTAGGGATCCTTTTTAGGACCCTTCGTTAGAGGGCCCTTTTTAGGTTCCGTTTGCTAGCCGCATGCAGTTGGCTCCTATCCTGCCCCCCAAGTGTCTGGTGAAATTTATTTCGGCAGACACTTTGGCTGATGCCCACGTAGCGAAGGAAAATAACACAAGAGGTTGCAAGTAGTTTCTCCCATAACATGCAGTTTCATTCATCACATTCATAATAAACAGTCTCATACAGATAGTTGCAACGGTACATATAAGGTTTTTATAGAAAACAAAAATAGAAAGACTCACACCTACTCAGGAGGCTATCTAAGTAACCTACTCAGTGTGCAACACTTGTTCTTTTACCATCGGACGTGGGCGCCTTATTGGTAGTACTTCCTCAGGTGCTCCGCGTTCCATGCTCGGGGTATGATGGTCCCGTCCATGTGCGCCAGCTTGTAAGTGTTCGGGGGTACGCACTGAGCAACCTGGTAGGGCCCCTCCCAATTCGCCCCCAGCACTCCTGCACCTAGGTCTCGTGTGTTAGGGAGTACCTTCCTTAGCACAAAGTCGCCAACTCTGAAAGTTCTCTCTCGCACCATCGAATTGTAGTACCTTGCGGTGCGCTGCTGGTATACCACCACCCTCATTTGTGCTTTTTCTCTCTTCTCTTCAAGCATGTCTAAGCTTTCAGCCAAGGCTACACGGTTGGCCTCGTCTCCATATGCCTGTACCCTGTGGGACTAACCTCGCACCTCAACCGGGAGCACGACCTCGCACCCATAGGCCAAGGAGAATGGGGACTCCCCAATAGTTGTGCGTGGGGTGGTTCTGTAAGCCCACAGCACATTTGGTAGCTCATCTACCCAGGCTCCCTTCATTTTCTCTAGCTTTGTCTTCAAGTTATTCTTAAGGACCCTGTTTATGGCCTCCACTTTTCCATTGGCCTGGGGGTGCACAACCACGGAGAAACTCCTCCTTATGCCCCTTTCCCTACAATATTCATCGAAAGCTCCCCCCTCGAACTGGGTACCATTGTCAGAAATAATTTTGTAGGGAACTCCATATCTACAAATAATGGATTTGTTGACGAAAGAGGTTATGTGCTTGGTGGTTATCTTCACAAGGGGTTCTGCTTATACCCACTTAGTGAAATAGTCCACTGCCACCACTGCGTATTTCGCTCCACCCCTGCCTGTAGGAAGAGCGCCGATCAAGTCTATCCCCCAGATAGCGAAGGGCCAGGGGCTGGTCATTCTGGTCAGTTCATTTGGGGGTCTCCGAGGGTAGTTGGCGTGCCTCTGGCATTTGTCGCATTTCGTGGCAAAGTCATGCGCATCTCTCTCCATGGAGGGCCAGTAGTATCCTTGTCTCATGGCCTTCCTGGCTGTGGAGGGTCCGCTCTCGTGGTTGCCGCACTCTCCCTCATGTATCTCTTGTAACACTTTCAGCGCTTCCTCTTCTTCTACACACCGTAGGAGTGGCATTGAGAATCCCCTTTTGTAAAGAACCCCATCTACCAGGGTGTATCTTGCGGCTCTGTACACCAACCTCTGGGAGTCGTTTTTGTCTGCAGGCAAGGTTCCTTCTTCTAGGTACCTCTTGATTGGCTCGGTCCATGACTCCCTTGGGACACTAATCATGTGCACGTCGGCGCCTTCGATGCTGGGCTTGGGTAAGTACTCCACGGGTATTGACTCCAAGATATCACCATCCTTGGTAGACGCTAGCTTTGCGAGTGCATCAGCATGGGCATTCTTTTCTCTGGGGATTTGCTCTATGTTATATGCCACCAACCGTCCCAGATAGCCCTTCACCTTCTCCAAGTAGGCTACCATCTTGGGTCCCCTCGCCTGGTACTCCCCCTTTACTTGGCATACTACCAAATGAGAGTCACTGAAGATATGAAGGCGCGTCACTCTCAGTTCCTGGGCTAAACGCAGGCCAGCTAGGAGCGCTTCGTACTCTGCCTCATTATTGGAGGCCTTAAACCCAAATCGGATTTCGCAATACATTCTGTATCCCTCGGGCCCAGTCATCATGATGCCCGCTCCTGATCCTCCTTCATTCGATGCCCCATCAACATGCAAATTCCACTCCTCTAAACCTCCTAGCTCTTCCTCCATAACAGGATGCTCCCCTTCTTCATTCCTTCCTTCATTCGGCTGATGGGTGAGCTCTACTATAAAATCTGCTAACACCTGTCCATTGATGGAAGCCCTTGGGGTGTATACAATGTCAAATTGACTCAGCTCGATCGACCATTTCATCAACCTCTCTGAGGTCTCAGGTTTGTGCAAGACCTGCCTCAAAGGACTATCTGTCCGGACTTCAATTGTATGTGCATGAAAGTAAGGCCTCAACTTCCTCGAAGCCACTACTAATGCATAGGCCAATTTTTCGATCTCCGGATACCGGTTCTTCGCGTCTACCAAACGCTTGCTGATATAGTATACGGGTTGTTGCTGCTTCTTCTCTCCTTTAACCAAGGCTACGCTGATGGCATGCTCAGACACTGCCAAGTACAGGTGCAGCTTCTCGCCCTTCTCTGGCTTTGCCAATAGGGGTGGCTTCCCCAGATGCTCTTTCAGCTTGACAAATGCTTCCTCACATTTTTCATCCCAAGCGAACTTTTTGCTCCCTTTGAGGATGTCAAAGAATGGGAGGCACTTGTTGGTGGACCTTGAGATAAACCTATTAAGGGCCGCCACCCTTCCCGTTAGGCACTGCACCTCCTTCTTATTCTTTGGCGGGCTCATCTCTATTAGTGCCTTTATCTTGTTAGGATTGGCCTCGATGCCTCTGGAATTGACCATGAAGCCCAAGAATTTTCCTGAGGATACCCCGAAGGTGCACTTGACTGGATTCAACTTCATCCGGTATTTCCTGAGCGTGTCAAACATCTCACCAAGGTCTTTCTTGAGCTCTGCTGCTTCTTTGGTCTTCACTAACATGTCATCCACATACACCTCCATATTCCTTCCTATCTGGTTGGCGAACATTTTATTCACCAACCTCTGATAGGTGGCTCCCGCGTTTTTGAGCCCAAAGGGCATCACCTTGTAACAGTAGAGCCCTTTGTCTGTGATGAATGACGTGTGCTCTTCATCTGCCGAGTTCATTGGGATTTGGTTGTATCCTGAGTAGTTGTCCATGAAACTCAGTAACTCATGTCCTGCCGTCGCATCTACTAGCTGATCTATCCTGGGAAGTGGGAAGCTGTCCTTAGGACAAGCTTTATTCAAGTTCGTGAAATCGACGCAAGTTCTCCATTTCCCATTCGGCTTCGGCACGAGTACTGGGTTCGATACCCACACAGGGTAGACAGACTCACGGATGAACCCGTTGGCCTTCAGCTTGTCAACCTCCTCCTTTAATGCTGCGTATCTTGTTGGGTCTAGCGCCCGCCTCTTTTGCCTGATGGGCCTTGCTTCTGGGGAGATATTTAGGTGGTGGCACATCACACTGGGGTCTATGCCCACCATGTCCTCATGACTCCATGCAAACACATCTAGATTATCTTTCAAAAATTTCATCAACTCCTCCTTCACGTTACCTTGCAGGCTTCTCCCTATCTTCAATTTCCTTAGGGGTTCCTCCGTCACCGTAACCTCCTCTACATCTTCTACTGGTTCTGCTCTTGACTCATCCACGACCCGAGGGTCTAGCTCCTGCGGACCCCCCGTGGGCATACATAGCATCTCATGTATCACCATGGCCATTGGCTCCCGCGGTTTCGCAGGCGCGCGGAGTGAGGTGTTGTAGCACTCCCTCGCCTCCTTCTGTTCCCCCTTCATACTAGCGACCCCTCCTGGAGTCGGGAACTTGACAACCAAGTGATATATTGAACTTATGGCTTTCAATTCTCTTAGGGAGGGTCTCCCCAATACCGCGTTGAAAGCTGATGCACAATCTACTACAACAAAGTTAGACATAACTGTGGTCTGTCGGGGTTGCTCCCCCATGGTAAGTGTCAATTCGATCATTCCAAGGGGTTGCACTGAGTCCCCTGTGAATCCGTATAGGGACGACTGGCAGGGGTTCAGATGACGAATGCCCAGTCCCATCTTTCCCAAAGCAGGGCGATATAGGATGTCTACCAAGCTCCCGTTGTCCACTAGGACTCGATGCACACGCATATTTGCCAATTGAACTGTCAGCACCAGCGGATCATTGTGGGGAAAGTGTACCCCCCGTGCATCCTCCTCAGTGAACGTTATCGAGTCGTTTTCACCCTTGAAACTTTTTGGTGGTCGTTGATCTAAACTCATGACACAGGGAGGCGGACTTCGCCGAGCCTCTCTTGCATATCTATCTCGCCCCTTCCTAGAGTCTCCCCCAAATCCTGGACCTCCAAAAATGGTTCGGACCTCCCCCTGTATTTCTGGGGCTCGCTCTTGTGCCTGGGGTGCCGCGAGCTCGTCCTCTGGCCTTTGCCTTTCTCTCCTGACATAGCGGCCCAAGTGTCCCCGGTGGATGAGCTCCTCAATTTCCTCCTTCGTATGGATACACTCTGTCGTGGTGTGTCTGATGTCCTTGTGGTATTGGCAGTATCTACTGGGGACCCTTTTGGACCGATCCTTTCTCATTGGTGGGGGCTTTTTGAAGGGCACTCGATCTTCGTTGGTGATGTAAATATACTCCCTGGTATCTATGAGGTTCGTATAGTAAGTATAAGCCGCTTGCCTATGATCACCCCCTCGTTTGGTTTTCCTTTGCTGGTCATCTCTTGACCCATCGTATGTCCTTTTCTTCTTCGCTACATTCTATCCATCGTTAGTTGGGGGCTTCGCGTGGGGCTCCTCCTTCCCCGCCTTTAGGTTTGCGTGGCCATCCTCCACACGGATGTACTTCTATGCTCTCTCATAGAAGTCATCTAAGTCGGTTACTTCCCTCTTCAACATGTTGTCCCACAACTTGCTTCCTGGGAGCACTCCAGCAGTAATGGCCATTTTTAACTCTCGGCGCGTTAGGCTCCCCACTTTTGTGGCCTCCATATTGAACTGGTGAACGTAGCTCTTCAGGCTCTCAATCTCTCCTTGCTTCACGTTGGCCAGGCTGGTACCTGGCATCGTGTAGTCCCGCACGGCATGGTGCTATTGGAGGAATTCGTCAGAAAATTGCTGCCAGGACCTGATGGACCCCGGCCTTAGTCTTTTGAACCATTTGTAGGTGGGTCCTTTCAGAGTAACAGCGAAGCAATGACACCTGGCACCACTTCCTATCCCCCTCAGTTTCATCAGATCATTAAACGCATCCAGGTGGTATTTCGGATCCATTTTCCCTTCGTAAGGGGTCATATTGGGCTCCTTAAAATTGGCAGGGAGTCGGATTGCCTGAATTTCTCTCACAAAGGGCGAATCATGGTCGAAGTCCTCCTCAAAGGCCTGGCCGCCTGACGCAGTGACGATCTTGCTCCGCAGGCTCCTTATCTCCGTGTCTAGGTCCTGCCTCCTCTTGCTGAGAGTGTCCCTCAAAGCGGACGGGCTAAGATCCGCCTTTCCCTTGCCTTCTCGAGGCGCCACAGGGGGCGTGGTCCCTTTGCCCGCCCTCTTCTTATTGAGCTCCTCCCGCAAGTCTGAGGGTGCTCTTTTAGAGGTGACCTCGTCCTCATTGCGAGGGGCAGCGTTGGTCCTCGGCGCTAGCTTCTGGGCCTGCTTAGGCGGTTCGGGGTGATCACGTTGCTTCATTCGGGGGGTGTTACTGGTTGAATGTCGGGTTCTCCCATCATCGACCGGTACAGTGGTCTCCACCCCATCCTTGCCCTTCTCTTTCCTCTTAGGCAAGGTTACGCTTGACTTACCCTGCAGCAGGCCGTTCAGGACCTCTTGCATGTTTTCCAAGGTGGTTTCCAACCTTTGGTTCTTACGATGGAGCTCACGTATTTCCTCTTCGTAAAACTGGGATTTCGAACTCGAGCTCACGGAGTGGACACGGGGGTGCTTATCATGCCTATGGGCAGAAGGGCCCGGGTCTTGCCGGCCAGAGTTTGGTGCCTGCGGTGGTTTCAGAGGAGGGAACTCGTCAGCGTTTACCGGTGGTGCTCTTGGAGGACTTCCTCCAGGTGGAGCGGCTGGCGACGAGGCCACCCTATCACCTCCGTGAACCTCAGGGTCTTTCGGGGGCTCCACGTCTCTGGGTGGAGGAGCGTCCTTCATGGAGGCCTTCAGCTGGACTCCGTTCAGGTGAACCTCTACCTCCCGTGGCTCCCTCAGTCGCTTTGAGCTTCTTGGCATCTTCTTCTTGCCGGAAACAATGGTGGAACAGTAGCTTGAAACTAACGTTCCCACAGACGGCGCCAAACTGTTGACGGTGAGAACTCGTCAACTAAGTTGAGTCGGAAAACTTATCAAATCAAGATCACTAATTGGAAAGATGTAAAATCCTGAACAATAACTCAAGAACAATGATAGAACAATAATGGAGAATTCAGTCTTTCATTCACACTCAATCCTCTGCTACCGTCAAATTTCCAACCCCCTTTCAGGTGGTCTTAGAGTCCATTTTATAGTAGGCTATAATGGTCTTATGTACATAGTGGTCCAGGAGACCATAGGGTACATAAGTACTATGTCAGGGGAGTGGCTTCAGAGGTTGTGGTCGTACATCCAGCACAGGAGCATGTGTCAGGAAAATGCCTCCACTACTTGTCTGTACCCATGTCTGATGAGTGGTGGCAGGCGTAGTGGCGCAGGAGGTAGTGGTGTCGGCTCTGACCTATGGCCGTAGACGTATGGACCATGACTCTTACCCCAGTAGTCTCACTGGCACTGGTATCCGTACTCAGTACTAGGTCATACAAGTATGTCCCATTCGACTCGTACTGGATCTCCTAAGCATAGGGGTCTCAAGGTGTAAGGAATGGGACCCTTGGTGTGAGGTGGAGATCTCGGGTCCTTGGCATGAGATGCCTGAAGCCTCCCGAGGTCACTCACGAGTTTGGGCGATAGGCATGTGGCCCTGGCAGACGTCTAAGGATGCGTGACGAGACGCCCTCCTTGCGACCCCCTTGATGGTGTGGCTCCCTAGTTGTTCAGGAGGCCTTCCTCCTCTTGGGTGGCCATGTGATGGTGTGCGCAAGCCTCCTCGGAAGCTCTCACAAAGCATGCTTTCAATATAGTGCTCTGCCTCGTTATATGAGGCTCTCACTATGTTGCGTCCTCGGAGGAGCCCACCCCTCGCATGGCCCCTCGCCCGAGTGTTGGCCTCGCGAGATGGTGGCCTCGCCCATGGTCTGATGCGCGCGGATGAAGGCCTCGCGAGATGGGTGGCCTCGGCCATGTGTTGGCCTCGCGAGATGGTGGCCTCGCCCCTGGTCTGATGCGCGCGGATGAAGGCCTCATGAGATGGGTGGCCTCGCCCATGTGTTGGCCTCGCGAGATGGTGGCCTCGCCCCTGGTTTGATGCGCGCGGATGGAGGCCTCGCATATGGCCGAGGTGAGGTGGCTGAGACGAGGGCCTCGCGAGATGGGCCTCGCGTATGGCCGAGGTGAGGTGCGGATGGAGGCCTCGCGAGATGAGGGCCTCGCGAGATGGGCCTCGCGTATGGCCTAGGTGAGGTGCGGATGGAGGCCTCGCGATACGAGGGCCTCGTGAGATGGGCCTCGCGTATGGCCGAGGTGAGGTGCGGATGGAGGCCTCGCATATGGCCGAGGTGAGGTGCGTGGGCGAGATGGGCCTCGCGAGGCTACTGAGCCTTGGCACCTATGCCTTGCCAATGTGGACCACTTGGCATCGACTCCACGAGGAACAAACCCAGACTCGTTTCGTGATGGTGCGATGGCTTCCCGAGACGACGGTGGCCCAAGGGCCTTACCTCGGCCTCATATTTTCTCTTGATGAGATTATGAGCATCAACAGTTTGTAGCGCCCTGGATAGCCAGGACCGTTACACTGTGTGTTTATAAAAGTGCTAGACTTGCTAAACAGGTCATCTAATTAAAAACATGTTACTGAAACTATAATGGAACTAGGGTTACAAGATTTTGGTTTTAAAAGTCGCATTTCTTATAAATAACATTTTCCGTTTGCACAGGATCCCAAAAACAATAGAATTAAAACCATTTACAAAAGATTTGAGAGTTAAATACAATATTAGCCATATTAATGCAAAATAGACAATTAGGCAATCTCTGTCATGATCCACTTCTTGGCCATGGTGACCGTACAGCTGACTATGTACATTCAGTCCCGCAGCTCTCCATCTCATGACTGGTCTAACTTGCCTTTGCCTTTACCTGCACCACGTAGCACCCGTGAGCCAAGGCCCAGCAAGAAAACATAATAACAGAGCATAAGCAATCAGCAGGCAATCCAATATTTCATAAACATGTTCTCAACCATATAGATATTCAGAATAACCAAGTATTCAACATACTAAACATATCAACTCATATCATACACCAAATCACAAATGATAACTAAGGTTAGCGCCCTCAGGCCGCACCCTCCATTATCCCACTGACTCCGACCCGCTTAAACCGAGCTCAGTGAATATAAAGCGGTCCTTGGCTACCAGTGGCCACGCCACGCCCTGTTGCGCAAATATTGTGTACGACACCCTTAGGGCGCTATCACATGTCCCATGGCATAATACCATCATTGACTTTTTCACTAATCTGCTCACTAGGATCGTCTCGAATCACAGATCACAGATATATCCACATAATAATGTGGTCTCAATAATTATCGCATATATATATATATACAGTTATGCCCACTACGGGCCAAAATTACGATTATGCCCTTCTAACCTATTCAGGGCCCACATGCATACTATTACACATAGTCATGCGTCTCAAATATTAAAATAGCCATATAACATGCTTTAAATCATTAAATCAAATATATTCCAATTATGCCCTCCCGGCACACTAATCAAGGCCTTTAAGCCTTATTAGTAAATTTGGGTCGTTAAAAGGTTGTAAGGGTATAATTGTAATTTTTGGCCCGTTGAGTGCATAAACATGATTAATTGTGATAAATTGTTGAGACCACATTATTATGTGGATATATCTGCGGTTTGAGATTCAAAGCGATCCTCGTGAGCGATTAAGCGAAAAAGTCACAGTGGGGATTTATACCTGGCTCGAGGGAGCCTGGGGATATTCTTGGGAATCTAGGAAATATATTGGAGACTATTTGACACTGAGGAAAATAATTGGTGATTAGTTAGGTGTTGGGATGTAAGTAGTAATTATTAGGGACACTCGAGGAATTAGCGGGAATTGGGAGTAATGACTGAAATGCCCTTAGGATGATTTAATTTTTAGGTTTAAAATGGGAGGGAAATATAGTCATTTTGCTGGTTAAGAAGTGATAAGGATGTTCCCAGCTTTATGGCTTTAGTGGAAGCTGTAGGAAGTCTTAGAAATCAAAGGAAAGAAAATAGAAGGAAAGAAAGAAGGAAAAAACAGGGTATATGGCATATCTCTTTCTTTCTCTCGGTTGGATCATCTCTCCACCATTTCTTGTGGTTGCTGGAGCTGGAAACTCAGGGAAAAGGCTGAGCAAGGTCTTGGTAGCTTTAATTCTTGGAGGTGGTTGAGAAGCTAACTGGAAATAACAGCTAATTAAGGTAAGGATTAAGGGTTTTTAACTGAATTTTTCTGGGTATGTTAGGTTTAATTCTGATTTTGGGTTATTGATTAGAACTAAAGGCTTGAACTTGGGGGTTTGAGGAGCTAAAGTGTGGAAGAGCATCTAAGACAACTTAGGGTCGAATTCATCTAGATAAGGTAACAAATTCAAAATTTGAAACTCTGGGTTGCTGGTTTTCTATGGTGTTCTTGAGTTCAAGTGTGATTTTTGTGCTTGATGATGTTTTGAACTAGGTTTTGATGTTGATGGGTTGTCTTGCTTGAGTTATAGAGGGTTGTAAGGTCGATTTTGAGGTTGGGTAAGATTTGGAGTGGTTTGGTAGAGCTTTGGCTCAGGGAAAGTTTGAAGGAAAAACCCAGAAAGTGGGTTGTGCTGGTTGTAGCACTGTAGCGCTAGTAGTAGGGCACTATAGTGCTACACTTCGTGTTCTACGGGGGAATTTTTCTCTGTTTGTAGCACTGTAGCGCCCTCCTTGGGGCGCTGTAGCGCTACTCTGTTCCCATAGGTCGGTTTTTGAGTTATTTCTTAGGGTTTTGGCCCGGGGGCTCGGGGTTTGATTCCACCACCCCATTTGGTGGAATTAGGGCTTCCCAAGGGCTCAGGATTGGTCCTGAGGTTAGATTTTAGAATTAAAGTTTGGTAATGGTTCTAATTTATTGCTGTGACTAGGTGTACGCTTGAGCTCAGATGGGATCGTGCTTGAAGGTTGATTTCACTAGTCAAAGCTATTGGAATCAAAGGTAAGAAAACTGCACCCGATTATGTGGTTTGGTTGGGACTAAGTGTTCCCTATGTTTGTATGCAAAGTTATGTGATTCTGATAAACCATGTGAACATAAAGGGACTAAGAGCTCCCTATACTCGAATATGATGTCATGAGATGGTATTATGCCATGGGGACATATGATAAACGGTCGAAGAGTGCCGAAATCAATATTTACGCACAGGGCGTGGCTCAGCCACTGGTAGCTGAGGTCAGATTATTAATCACTGAGCTCGGTTAAGCTAGCTGGAGTCAGTGGGTATAACACTGGGGGCTGCCTAAGTGAACCGAAGATAATGGGTTAAACAGAGGGTACGACCTAAGGGCGCCGACCCTGAGTATCATTTGATGGTTGTGATAAACTGTTGACTATGAATGTGATTATTATTGTTAACCTGATGAATATGAAATGTTGATTATATGGATGACAAGTTGCTAATTTTTCGATTGCTATTATTGAATAGGTGAATTCTAGGAATTGTTGAATACTTGGTCTTGCTTGTGAAGTATCTTTTTATTGATATAGATCATGCTGCAATATTATGTTTTCTTGCTGGGCCTCGGCCCACAGGTGCTATGTGGTGCAGGTAAAGGCAAGGATAAGTTGGATCAACCACGAGTTGGAGAGCTCTGGGGGCAAGGTGTACATTGTCAGCTGCTCGGCCGCCACGGTCGAGGGTTTGTACAGGGACAGAAACCTAAAATGTGTATTTTGCCATTAGAGTGGCCTGAGTTATTTATGACTTCTGGAATTTTTGTAAATGTGTCTTTTAAACCCTATTTTGGGATCCCATGTACTAATTAATTATTTTAATGAAGATTATCTATTTATGACCAAAATCTTTTAAACTTAACCTGTTTATGATTATAGGATCACGTTTTCAACTATATGACTTAGTTAGCAAGTCCTGCACTATTTAAACTACACAGTGTAACAACTTTGGTTATCCAGGGTGTTACATGAGTGTTTTATATGTATTTAGTCAAAAATTTCATAAATAAAACATTGCAAGAGATAAGTTAATGATTTGGAATGCAAGCTTTAGCAACTTAACATTCCAAACCCAAATAACTATGTTTGAGTCGTTCATTCCCTTTAGTTGGTGTGGATTATGACCGATGGCTAGGCTAGAAAATTAGAGGATATGATGCCCTATTTCTTATAGATTTTTTTATTCATAGTTTTTTTTTTGTTTTGTATGTTTATTTTATTAAAGCAAATAGGCACAATATGGAAAAGGCATGATTTGGCTTTGGTTTTTGCATATAAGCTCGGTTCCCTATTCTTTTCTTGCAACTTTGCAAGTTGAATCAATTTGGTGAGTTATCAATAAGTATTACAAGTGTCAAATTGTAACAAGTATTAAATGAGTATTACAAGTGTCAAATTGTAATAAGTTAGTCACCAAATTGAGACACAATTGTAGACATCATATTTGAATTAAAAAAAAAAAACTTATTATTGGGAGAGTTTATGTATGGTATAGGAGTTTACTCAATCAAAAATTGTATTTTATTTTTAATTTGGATCTTATTATTATTTATTAATTCAATTGATAACAAATTAGCTCAAACCCCATGTAATAATGCTAACCCTATAAAAATTAGTTATATATATTTGTACCACTATGAAAAAAAATTAAATTAGAAAGTGACGTGCATGTAGAAACATGTTCTTTACGATGAACTAGGGAATCTCAAAAGATTAAAGTAATGAATATAAAAGTGTATATATAACCATGCATGTAGAAATATGTAAAAATGAAATATATATATATATATATGGATATAAATATATATAATGTGGTAATGGTGAGAGATCACTACAAGGGGGGATGATATTTGTCTCACAATTAGCCATCAAAGGGCAATACAACCCAAAAAATGGCCGACCTGTGGAACCCTATGAAAAAGCTATTTTGCTACAATTCCCCAGCCCTCTTGCAAAAGCTAGTTTTCTTTTTCTTTTTTTTTTAAGAAAAAAATAAATCTTCGGAAAAAAGAACTTACAGAAAAGAAATATTTCAAAAGAGTATAAAAAAAGGAAAGAGTTAAAAAATAATAATAATAATTCTTCACACCACCCATTATGCCTTAATTAATTTTGTCATATTCATAAATACTATTTTTTATGATTTGGTTATTGTATTTATATTCTTCAAGCAAAAAAAAAAAAAAAATTTATCTCTTGTCTCATTATTTTTAATTATCATTGCTAAATTTAAAACGAACAACACTTCACTTATATTTGTAACCTAACCATATGTCAATATGAATTCAAACAACAAACAATTTTTCTTCCTTATATCTCCCCCAGCACACAATTATATATATCATAGAACCTACTTCACTAAGGCATGCAAGTTCTCAACATTTCGTTATCACCATAGCACACAATTATAATCTCATAACCTACTTCACAATGGATGAATATTTAAGATATTCAAAGTCCTCTAACATACACTTGTATAATATTAATAATAATAAAATAATAAACCTCTTCCAATCAATAGCAAGCTTTTCTAATGCTACTCACTAATTCTACTACCTAAAAATAAATTTAATGCTTGAAATATTATAACATGAATTATATTGTACTCAAAATTATACAAGAATGAATGGGAACCAAAAAAAGTGTTGTGCTCAAATAAATGCTAGTCGAAAAGAATGAAACTTAGAGTCCAATATAACTATGAATTATCAACAAATATGCTAATGTCAAACTTTTGTTTTGTTTGTGCACGAGCCTATTATGTAGAATGTAATGACATCCTTGCTTGCTTCTTATGCTCACTTCTTGGCTCTTGGAAATAATAATTATGCAACAATTACAAATAATATAAAAATCAAGCCAAAATACTATACATAAAAATATAATACTTTGCATGTCATACTATACCAAAGAAGTTTATCTTGTCTGAATGTAATGTTTCACATATTCTATAATTAAACATATTATTAAATGAAAAATCAAGAAAATGACATGCTTGCTTGCTTCTTATTCTCACTTCTTGGCCCTTGGCAATAATCATTATGCAACAATTACAAATAATAAGAACTAAATATTTTTTTTTATCTTTTTCCATAATCAGAAGTTTTAATGAATTAATTTTTTCTCTCTAATACTTTATATCAAAACAAAATCAATAAATCAAAATTTTAAAACTAGAACAAAGCAAAGAAAATACAACGTATATCAATGAAATACATTAAGTGCATTTTATCAAACACTTTGTGTGCAACTCAAAATCCAAACTAAAACACATCCATAAATGACAAAATCAAATGTAATGTGCATATAAATGAATGTTATTTTGTATGAAAAAGACAAACTAACCTTGAATTTACACCCACATATTCGAACCCTAAACTTTGAGATTTTAGGATTTTAAACATTGAAATCTTTAAATCTATACAAAGAAATCAAATAATAAGTCAAAACTACAATTAAACACACATAAAACATAAATTTTGATACCAAAATAACAAATAAATGGGTTGATAAATCGAAGACTTAGGCTCTTGAAGGGACACCTCGCGACTGTTGAAAGATAGACGAGACACGTGCAGGTGGCTGGTGGACTTAGGCCGTCACAGGTGGCTGGAGGAACGACCACCGGCATCACGTGGCTGGAGGTTTCAGCGTCGACGGTGGCTAAGAGAGAAGCAATTGCACGTACGGTGTGGAAGAGAGAATAGGGAAAAATAAAGGTGGGGGGAAATTATAAAATTAGAGTCGGCATTGCCTCCAATAGCGATAGCTTATAGTTGTCGGCATTGCCCCATTAAAAAAAATTCGGACTCTAATTTCCAAATAGCGACAACTTATAGCTGTTGGCATTGCTCCAATACGTTTTTATAAAAAATTATTTAAACATATATATATATTAAAAAATTCATAACTAATAAATTTATATATTACATTTTTTTACAATATTTTTCCAATTAATAAAACAACTCTTTTTTAACTAATACAAATTTTATAAATATGTTAAAGAATAATATAGTTAATTTTATAAATATGTTAAAGAATAATAAATTTAAATTTTGATATAAAAATTATTATAAATACAAAAAAAGTTTTTATAAATATAGTTTTAAAAGTTTTTAATAAATACATAATTTAGTTTATTTTTAAAATTATATTATTCATTAATTATATTTTTAGATTTTTTATTTGAATTTTGGCGACATTTTATGTCTGTCGGCATTGGACGTTTATTAACTGTCAACGTTGGGGTCAATAGTGACAACGTTTAACTGTCGACATTGAACTTTTATGAACTGTCAGCGTTGGGGTCGATAACGACAACGTTTAACTGTCGGCATTGGTCTCGAATTAACTATCGGCGTTAGGGTAAATAACGACAGTCAAAAGCAATGGTGACAGTTATTAGTTGTCGGCGTTGGTCTCTATGCCCACAGTTTTTAACTGTCGGCGTAGAGTCCCACTAAGCAATTACGACAATCAACTCTATTCACTGTCGTGGTTGGGTGTCGAGAAAGCACTTTTTTTTTTTTGGTCAAGAAGAATTCCTTCATTGATCAAACAGACATGTACAAACAAGGGAACTAAGCCCAGAAAGAAACCAGCAACAAACAGCCAGCAACAACCTCACTATACATACATGAAATTTTCCTTAAGAAAAGCTTAAGGTGAGGAAGAGCCTTCCTATTAAGAACACTATATAATCTGTATTGAACTAATGTAATTACTTCTTTAGCTATCCAATTTGCTGTTAATGAGTAACCATAAAAAATGCATTTATTCCTATTCCTCCAAATTTGATAAATCAAAGCTGCAAGAACCATGTTAATAATCAAGCTCATACTATTATGAAGACTAAGAGTGAGCCCCATAGTCCAATCTGAGTAACTGGAAGCCCAAGCATGGTAACCAAGCCAAGAAAATATGCACGACAGGATTCTCTTTGAAAGAGAACAGTCAAAGAATAAGTGGTGATGGCTCTCCCACTGATCTTCGCAAACTGGGCAGAGCAGGCTGTCTAGAGGAATGGTGCATTTGGCCAAGTTGTCCCTGGTTAAGAGGAATGAGTTCATTACCATCCACAAAAGAAACCTGTGCTTTGGAATAATAGTGCGACACCAGACTGCCTTCAAATAGTCCACAGATTGCTGGTTTAGGGAGCTGTTATACAGCTTTGAAGGCTTGAAAATCCCAGAAATACCAGCAGCCAGAATCTCTCGCTCAGTGAATCTCTTCCTAAGATGACATAGCTTGTGCCAATACCAGCTACTATCTTGCTTCAACCCATAATCCCAAAAGCTAGCCCCCTTTAGGTAAATATGTTGAATCCACTTCACCCAAAGAGATTCTTGTTTAGTAGAGACATCCCATACATATCTGGCCAAGAGAGCCCTATTCCAGCTAGCTCCATCCCTAAGACCAAGCCCACCATACGCCTTAGGCAAGCACACTTGATGCCAAGAAGCTAAATGTAACTTACTTCTAGTTCCTGAGGCCCTCCAAAGGAATTGTCTACATAACTTCTCAACTTCCTTAATGATGCTTTGAGGTAAAGTAAATACTGACATCCAGTAGTTTCTCAAACCAAATAGAATAGTTTGTATAAGTAGCAATCGGCCAGCATAAGATAAGTGCTTACTAGACCATGTAAACAGTTTTGCTCTCATCTTTTGGAGGATAATTTCACAATCCACATGCTTCCATTTAGTAGGTCTGAGAGGTACCCCAAGATAATGCAGGGGGAAAGAGCCTGCTGGAAGTTGAAGCTCCTTCATAATCTCAGTTCTAACAGCTTCCATAACCCCACCAAAATATATTTGAGACTTCTTAGAATTAATAGAAAGCCCAGATGCATCACTGAACTTTCTAAGAGAGGCCTTTAGAACAGTCACTGCCGAAATAGAACCTTTGCAAAACAGGATCACATCGTCTGCAAAGCACAAATTTATGAGCTTCAAACTCTTACATAAAGGGTGAAACCAAAATGCAGAGGAGCTGGCACCAAGTTGTAAGCATCTAGTCATGTATTCCATGATGAGGACAAAGAGAAGAGGGGACATTGGGTCCCGTTGGCGCAGACCTTTGCCCCCCTTGAACTTGCATTGGACCCGACCATTAATCTGCAGAGAGTAAGAAGAACTCCTGACACACTTCATAACCCAGCCAATAAACTTTGATGGAAAACAGTAGGCCTTCAAAAGATTCTCCAAAAACTGCCAATCAACCGTATCGTACGCCTTGCTAATGTCAATTTTAATCGCACATCGCGGAGAGGTATTAGCTCTACCATAATTCTTAATTAAGTCTTGAAGAATCATGATATTATGAGCTATGGATCTACCACGAACAAACGCACCTTGATTAGCTTGAATGATATGAGGGAGCACCACTGACAGCCGGGAACATAACAGCTTTGCTATGACTTTATACAGGGTCGAACAACACCCAATGGGTCTATAATCAGAGGCTCTAGCTGGACTTGAGACTTTAGGAATCAGGGACAAGGAAGTTTCATGCAGTTCTTGAGGAAATTGGTTTGTGGTGGAACCATGATTGCAGCACAAATATCCTGACATATATGCTTCCACACGGATTTGAAAAAACCAGAACCATAACTGTCTGGACCAGGCGATTTAGTACTAGGCATACTAAACAAAGCAGCTCTTATTTCCTTGGCGGAGAAAGGCTTTAAAAGATATAGTTGCTGCTCCACAGTAAGCTTAGAGCCTAAAACCATACAACTTTGATCTACTGATCCTGAGGCCAAACTAGAACTGCCCAAATGATTCTTAAAATGGCCTACCACCTCCTTAAAGTCTTCTATCAATAACCCTTGATCATTAATATAAGAAGTAATGGAGTTCTCAGCTTTCCTCTTCTTCAGGAAGGCGTGAAAAAAAGAGGAATTTATATCACCCTGCCTAATCCAATTGATTTTGCTTCGCTGGACAAGAAAACTGTGATAAATCTGTTCTTGATAGTGAAACTCAGAAGCTCTCATTTTGACTACCTCCTGCAATTGAAAGTCTTGAGGCTTTTCTTGAGCCTGAAGTTGGGCAGTTTGAAGAGCTTCCATAGCCGACTGGTAGCCAGAACCAATATCTCCAAACGTGTCCCTATTAAGCTTCTTAAGCTTGTGCTTCAAACGAACTAGCCTGGTAAAAATCGCCCTCAAACAAGTAGCATGAACGGGGGCTCTCCAACTATTCAACACCAATTGAATAAAATCAGGGTGACTAGACCAAAAGTTATAAAATCTGAAAAGTTTTGCTCCCATAGCCTCCAGAGGAATATTAGATACTATACAAGAGCAATGATCTGACACCACCTCCCATTTAAACACAGCCAAACAATGCGGAAAAATGTCCAGCCACTCTTCATTAATGAGAGCATGATCAATTTTTGAGAAGATCCTAGCTATTCCTTCTTGGTTGTTTGTCCAAGTGAAATAAGAACTCGTGCTCTTGATTGCTGCCATTTTACCAGTAGCTTTCCATCCTATAGGATCAACCAATTCGACACTAGCTATAGAGCAGCCACCAGACCTATCATCACCTGAAAAAGGGGTATTAAAATCCCCAAGAACCAGCCAAGCTTTAACAGAAAGCGAAATGCGAGTTAGATCACACCAAAGGCTCCTCATACTATCAACTGAATTAAACCCATACACAAACATAACATAGAAAACATTCTGGAGACCAATCAACTTAACCTGACAGTGAACCAGCTGAGAAGAGTCTTCCAAGATACTCAACTTAGCTATTCCCTTCCGCCAAAGAATTAACAGTCTTCCTTCTGTACTTGGGCTGGAATAATAGTCCCAATTAGGAAATCGATGTCCCATAAACTCATCTATTTTATTACCTCGTAATTTAGTTTCCATTAAAAAACTAATACCAATCTTATTCTTCCTAAACATTTCTTGGACTGAAATTTGTTTATTCACCTTATTCAGCCCCCTAATATTCCAACTCAAAATAGGATACTTATCCATTAGGAGAGCTACCATCAATATCCCCAGACTTACTATCCCGAACCTGTTCCTGTAGAACATCAAAGTGATTTCCCTGTTTGTGAGTCGGAACAGCCACATTAGAAAAACCAGCCATAGGACCCTGTCTCTGAGAACTGACCCGTCTGGGAGTTTGCCACTGCATTTCCTTGTTCTGTTCTATAACCAGCTCAGACTTAGTCTTCTCTGAAAAAGACAAGTCACCTTCACCCATTCCTGAAGCTTTAATAGATTTTGACCCCTCCATTTCCTTGCTAGGACTCCTTTCTATATCTCCCTATGAATTTCCTGGTCTATCCAAAGGTTTCTCATCATTAGACTGAGCTACTTTCTCCACTCAAACTACCTTAAGATTCTTCCGACATTCTGCCATATTGTGCCCAAACCCAGAGCAACTCTTACACTTAGTAGGCACCCACTCGTACTCTATTCCTTGATCTACAACCTGACCATGCTCATTGATAAACTGGAAACTATGTGGGGGATTATCTGTGATTTCCATCTCCACTAACACCCTTGCAAACTGAACACGCGAACGCTCCTTAGTAAATTTATCCACTAAAAGAAGTTTGCCAATCGTACTAACCAACGCACTAAGACACTTGCTCCCCCAATACTGTAGCCCAAGATCGTGAAGACGAATCCACAACGGAACCGAACGAATCAAGCGAATCGCACTAAGATCAGTTGTCCAAGGCCTAACAATTACGGGTTTCCTATCAAAATGTATAACTCCATTCTGAAGAACATGGTCTCTAGTAGCTTCATCATTGAACTTCACCAAAGTTAGCCCGAAAGTCATTCTAGAAATCTGAGTTATCCCTAGATGACCCCAAACCCTTTTTATGAAACCTTCAAACACGGCCATTGGAGGATTTGCTCCAAGAACCATGCAAACCACAACAGAGCTCCAATTTGCAGGCTGAATCCTCACCTCTTCAACATCCACTTGCGCCAGCTTCTGCCCATTCCTAAAGATAGGTTCAGTGTATTCAAGTTTGGGTTCAGAAAAGGAAAGTTTGCTCGATTGAAATTGTTGCCAAAGGTGCTGTGAATCTGATTTAAAATCCCCTTCCCGAACCCTATCACCATCTTCGCTTCTGTCCGCCCATGTAACCTTATTCACCTCGGCACCTACTCCATCACCAGTATCTCAGAAGGCTGGGAGCCCTTACCCTGTCGGGCCATCCTATCTTCTTGCAAACACCCAGACCAAGATAATTCACCCAATTGCTTACCCTGCCCTAAATCGTCAGCAAGACTTCCCACAGATCCATTCGCTACTTCCTGTCGAGCCTCTTGCACAACCTGCTCGGGCCGATCATCAAGTAAAATCTCAGGCTTACGAACCGACTTCTTCCTCTTCGCCATGGAAGGGAGCAACCCGATTCTTCATCTTTTTCCTTGCTTAGGATTATACAATATCATAATTTGAGAAAGCATATTTTTGTAGTAGTGAAAGTTACAGGAATAGAGCTCTAAATTTGTATTTTCCATTATATTGGCTTTTGTAGTGTAACGACCCAACTTATTCTAGACTTTGGAGCATTAATAACTACTATACACAGACACTAATCTTAAGAAAACATACATATGAAATAACCATAACTTTATTATAAATTGTAAAGCAAAGGTTAAATACATGAAAATTCATTTAGGATATGGGATCCCATTGTTTTGAAAATATTAAAATAATCATAACTTGAAATCATAAAATTCGTTACAAAACAAAGTGCGGAAAATACATGTAAACAATAATTTTAAATCACTAGAAACAACTTCATCCTCGAATCGTTCACGCAGTCCACCGATTCCATTCTACCTCAATACACATTCCTAAGCAACCAAGAACATTCCCGCCACCATAACTATTTTCCTGCACATATAAAACATAAAGGAATGAGCCTAATGCCCAGCAAGGAAAATCTACTACAAGTATGAAACATAATCATACACATAAACTATGAACATATATCACATATATCATAATTCTAACCCATGTACATGGTAACTATTGGGGTTTGCCAACTAAGCAACTATAAGCCTCAAACTACAATTAAGTTTTCTAGTTAAGCAACTATAAGCCCCAGAGACATAAACGTTTTGGGGTTTGCTATATAGCAACTATAAGCCCCAAAACATAAAAGTGATAGGGTTTGCTATATAACAACTATAAGCCCCACACATACATATATCACAACACATAAAGTCATACTATAGCATAATCATAACACTTTTATATAAACATAGCACATATCACATAAGAACTCTCCTATTTTCCTTACCAAAATACCGGGATGATGAGAACAAGGTCAGGATTTTGGAACACTCCTAAAAACCATTAATAGAGAGGTGAGTATTCTAAAAGAAAAGAGATGAAAAGAATGAACTAAACCATTGGGAAGATACTTACCAAGAAGAACCTCAAGTTCAAAGAACTTAGAGGCCTAACCACGAATGAAAACAGCAAGTTAGGAATTGAGTAGAGAAAACCTATAAGAACTAATGAAACAATACAGAAAGGAACTAAGAATAGGAATACCTTTGAAATTGCTATACCTAAACTACACCTCGAAACAAAAATACACTATGAACCTTACTTCCCAAGTGTTTAATAAGCTTATAATGATGAAGCTTATAACCCCAACCCAAGTGTTTAACACTCCAAAGTAAACATAGTAGCTTGTAGGCTCTGAACTCAGCGTGAAGAATGAAGAAAAGGCTGGGTACTCGGTCCTATTTATAGAGTTCAAGAATGAAAATATCTTCATTTAGCTTGA
Organism: Humulus lupulus; assembly: GCF_963169125.1. Taxonomy (NCBI): domain Eukaryota; kingdom Viridiplantae; phylum Streptophyta; class Magnoliopsida; order Rosales; family Cannabaceae; genus Humulus; species Humulus lupulus. The sequence continues at coordinate 78,449,220 of NC_084796.1, forward strand.
ATAAAATAATGGCTTGTTAATTGAAAAACATTTGAATAATCATTCAGTAGAGGCTGAAGACTCGGTCAAAAAGATTCTCAACTTATCACGGGGTTAAGGATTAAAATGAGCTCGGTTTCAAAATCATTCAAAATTTATGCCCTAGGGCCGATATATCGCCTACCATAGGCGATATATCGCCTGGGCTCATATGCCTGAGGCTCGTCGAGGTGGTCGTGCGAAGTTACGTGTTTTTCGTATCCCCATGTGGCAATATATCGCCCCTTATAGCTGCGATATATTGGCATACGCTGAAATATTATACACGTAATTACACTTTTTCAGCCTAACTTGAATTGAGTAAAAAGCCTTGACTAAGTCTTTTAACAATTTCAAAGCTGCTGGCAGACCCTAGGATTTTCAAATATTACTCTTAATAAACTTATTCCTCAAAAATACTTAATTTCTCATTAAACATACACATGACAAGTGTTAATATCTTATTGGGTCTATCTAAACCTTATAGTATAATAATTATCATCTTCATAATCAGTCATATTAATCAAACCTTAGGTTATAATTAATATTCTTAAACTATAGGTTAAACTTATAAAATCTACAAGTGTTACTACGAGTGTCCAACTAAGTCCCGGCTTGAACCAAAATCCATAGTCAAAAACATACTATAACTACTACTAGCTCTTACTATTACTACTATTATCTAACTGGCTAAGTAAAGTTCTTAGACTCTACAATTCTCCCCTACTAAAAAGAATTTTGCCCTCAAAATGTACTTACCAAATAATTCCTGATACCGGCCTTGCATGTCTTCCTCCAACTCCCACGTTGCCGCTCGTTCAGAACTATTACTCCATAGGACTTTGACTATTGGAATAATCTTTGACCGTAACTGTTTCATCTCTCTATCTAGGATGCTAATCGGTCGTTCCTCATAACTCAAGTCTTTCTAGAGTGCTATTGTATCGTACTTGAGGACGTGAGATGGGTCTGACACATACTTGCGTAGCATTGAGATGTGGAACATGTTGTGACTAACTGCTAGGGCCGGCGGTAGGGCTAATCTATACGCAAATTCTCCCACTTTGTCCAATATCTCAAAAGGACCTATAAATCAGGGACTAAGCTTGCCCTTCTTCCCAAACCGCTTCACACCTTTCATAGGAGATATCTTCAGGAAGACTTGATTTCTGACTTTGAATTCCACATCGCTTCGCTTAGCATCCACATAGCTTTTGTGACTGCTTTAAGCAGCAAGCATACGCTGTCTAATTAGCGCTACTTCTTCTCGAGCTTTTCTAACAGCTTCGGGACCGAGAAGCTACCTTTCTCCTACCTCATCCCAATGCAACGGTAATCGACACCTTCTCCCATAAAGAAACCCATAAGGTTCCATGCCGCTCGTTGACTGATAGCTATTGTTGTAGGAGAACTCTATCAGTGACAAGTACTTATTCCATGATCCTCCGAATTAAAGTACACCATCATGCAACATATCTTCTAAAATTGGAATCGTACGCTCGGACTGACCATCTGTCTGAGGATGAAAAGCTGTAATAAGACTTAACTTAGTACTCATGGCTTGCTGTAAACTTCCCCAAAATCTCAATGTAAACATCGATCCTCTATCCGACACTATTGTCTTGGGGATTCCATGCAACCGTACAATTTCTTGGACATAGATGTCTGCATACTGATCCGCTATGTATGAAGTCTTAACAGGTAGGAAATGAGCGGACTTGGTTAGTCTATCTATTACTACCCAAGCCAAATCATGCTGCCTGTTTGTTCGTGGCAAACCTGTCAGGAAATCCATAGCTATATTGTCCCACTTCCATTCTAGTACGCTAAGCGATTGCAATAAGCATGTAGGTCGCTGATGTTCTGCTTTCACTTACTGGCATACTAGACACTTAGATACAAATTCTGCTATGTCCTTCTTCATCCCTGGCCACCAATAGATTGCCTTGATGTCGTGAGTCATCTTGGTCGACCTAGGGTGAACTGAGTACGGGGTACTATGCGCTTCTTCTATAATCACCATCTTAATCCTTTGATCATTCGGCACGCATACCCGATCCTTATATCTCAATAATCCTTGACTTGATATTAAGAAATTTGTGGCGTTTCCTTCTCTTACTACATCCATATGTGCCGCTAGTGTGTCGGCATGCCCTTGCCCAATCTGTATATCTTTTACTAAATTTGGCTGGATAGACAAATTAGTGAGCTTACCGACAACTATTTCTATTCCGGCACGGATCAGCTATTGCTATAGCGGCTTTCCCATTCCGGCTAGTGCTGCTAAACTTGCATAACTCTTCCTACTTAGTGCATCAACAACTACGTTTGCCTTTCCCGGGTGGTATAAGATTTTGCAGTCGTAATCCTTTACTAGCTCTAACCACCTGCGCTGCCTCATGTTGAGCTCCTTCTGAGTAAAGAAGTACTTTAAAATTTTGTGGTTCGTATAAATCTCGCACCGTTCTCTGTAAAGATAACGGCGCCAAATTTTCAATGCAAAGACCACTGCTGCCAACTCCAGATCGTGAGTAGGATAGCGTTGCTCGTACTCCTTCAACTGCCTTAAGGCGTAGGCTATCACCTTGTCATTCTACATCAGCACGCAACCTAACCCTTGCTTCGACGCATCACAGTAAACTACGAACTTATCATTGGGTGTCGGTACACAAAGTATTGGTGCTGAGCACAGCTTGTCCTTAAGCAACATGATTCTTTCTTCACCTCTATCATTCCAGTTGAATCTCTGTTGTTTCCAGGTCAGGTTGGTGAGTGGAGTGGCTATCTTAGAAAAGCCCTCTATGAACCTCCTATAATAACCTGCTAATCCTAGAAAGCTCCTTACTTCGAATGCGTTCTTTGGTCTTGGACATCCTTTATGGCCTCTACCTTTGATGGGTCTACTGCAACTCCGTCCTTGGATATACCCGAGGAATGCCACTTGCGAAAGCCAATTCTCGCATTTCCTGAACTTGGCGTAAAGTTGATTCTCCTTTAGTCGTGACAAAATTAACCTCAAATTTTCCTCATGCTCGACTTTGTCCTTGGAGTATACTAAGATGTCGTCAATGAACACTACGACGAATTTATCTAAGTAGTCCTTGAAGACCCTATTCATCAAGTCCATAAACGTGGCTGGTGCATTGGTAAGACCAAAAGACATAACTAAGAACTCGTAATGCCCATAACGAGTTCTAAAAGCTATCTTAGGAATATCTTCTCCCCGCACCTTGAACCGATGGTACCCGGACCATAAATCAATCTTTGAAAATACGGTTGCACCTCGGAGTTGATCAAACAAGTCGTCAATCCGGGGTAGCGGGTACTTATTCTTAATTGTTACCTTATTCAACTCACAGTAATCTATGCACATCTGCATACTTCCGTTCTTTTCTTCACAAATAAAACGTGTGCTCCCCATGGAAAATGGCTTGGCCTAATAAAACCCAAGTCTAGGAGTTCTTGCAGCTACGTCTTTAACTCCTTGAGTTCCGTAGGTGCCATCCGATATGGTGCCTTGGAGACAGGCTCGGTGCCCGGTACTAATTCAATCATGAAGTCAATTTCCCGAGTCGGTGGCAACCCTGGCAAGTCATCGAGAAATACCTCTGGGAATTCTCTTACAATACGGACATCTCCAACCTTAAGTGGTGTTTCCTTTACCACATTTGTGATGCTGGCTAAGAATGTTGGACACCTTTTGGGCTTTGAGAGATGATATTAGCGGTGTACGTAGTCCTGAAACTTGTCTCATGAAACATAATCTCTGGCCTTCAGGAGTCTCGAACATCACCTTCTTGTGTTTGCAGTCGATGGTTGCGCCATGCCGTGATAGCTTGTCCATACCTAGTATTACGTCGAAGTCCTTGATCTCCAGTTCTATTAGGTCTCCTTCTAATTCTACATCCTCAATCTTGATCGGTACGCCTCGTACTATCCGTGATGATAGAACTACTTTGCCCAAAGGCAACTCGTTTACAAACCTAGTTCTAAATCTTTCACAAGGTTTGTCCAATTTTTCTATCATCCTAATGAGATATACGAATGAGTGGCTCCCGAATCAAATAATACATAACATATATTATTGAGGATAGAAAATTGACCTGTGACCACCTTATTGCTAGCATTAGCCTGTCCATGGGTTAAGTCAAAACCCTGGCAGGAAGCATCTTATCTTCATTTTTCCCTTATGTCTTGAGCTAAGGACATTTTTTCTTTTGGTGTCCCTCTTGACCACAGTTGTAACATGCTTTGTTGTTTGCCCACAATTCCCCAGGATGTTTCCTTTGGCACTTACCACATGGCGGGTATTCTGCATAACCCAGTCTACTACCTCCATTATTTGTCCGTGCCCTTTTATCGCTGTCGAACTGCTTATTGTGAGGATACCTTCTTTTCTGACCATTGTTGTTGTTGTTGCAGGACTGATTGTTGTTGTTGTGGTTGTTGCTCTGACTTGTCTAAGATTGACCCTGTTGTCTAGGCTCAGGCTTACTGGCTTCTTCCTTACTAACGTTAGCCTGCAGCCTTTCTACTTCTATTGCCATCTCTAGAACGTCGACATAAGTAGTGTTTCCTGGGTTTGCTAACTTAACCCTTAGCTCGATCTTTGGTCAAAGTCCTCTAACTAACTTAGACACCCTCAGATAGTCAGTTGGAACCATTTCCGATGCGAACTTAGCCAAACGGTCGAACTGACGAGCATACTCTGCCACTGATAAACTTCCTTGCTTCAGGCTAGCGAACTCCTTAACTCTTGAAGCGAGTACAGCCGAATTATAGTACTTTTGTGGAACAGCTCCGCAAATCGAGTCCAAGTCATGGTGGCAACATCATGCGTCTGCTGGACTAAGTCCCACCATATCCTGGCATCTTTCTTGAGCAAGAACGAAACGCAGGATATGCGGTCCGCGTTGCTAAGGTTCATGTGTGTCAGGATTGGCTCCACGTTTCTTAGCCACTCTTCTGCCTCGAAGGGGTCTGTAGTCCCTTCAAAGTTCGGAGCGTGTTGCTTATGGAACCACTCATAAACTGGCTCCATGTGTTGTACTGGATACGGCGCATAATTCGCCACTGGCCATCCCCCATTTGATGTGGCTGTGGTCGTAGCGGAGGCGGAGGCTGAGTCTGGGGCTGAGCCTGTTGTCGCTGTTGCTGCAATAGTTCCTCGACTTGTTGTCATAGTCTGGCGATCTCCGCAGTGTTGTTAGCTAGCGGTGGCAGCGCGTTGCGGCTGACAGTAGCACGCACTCCCTTTTTGCGAATTGGAGGGGCTTCATTGTTCACCAGAGCAGCGTTGGAGGCGTTTCCGTTGGTGCGAGTAGATCTTCAGAGCAACATCGCAGTAGAGTTCTAACAGTTGAGATAAACATGTCAGAACTTTACCCTAATAGGCTCTAAGGCAAAAACTTTATCTAAACAAACATATCTCAGACCTATAAATTATGACTTCTTATGAAAATTATATAAGTCTCCTTTATTATTAGAGTGGGTTTCTATACTTAAAAAAATAAGCCATCTTTATTATTTCTAAGTCTGTTTCTAATCATCCTATATGACTTAATTCTCAGGCTCGAAACTTATCTTTGTTCCAAAGTTAACCATATTGAGGGAGGGCTAGGATCAGTAAAATCGTTCCCACTACTATGGCCCCCTAACTCTCAATATAGAAACTTGGTTCATGGATTTGTATCCACCCTCACTGAACTTAGTCATTATTTATTTTATTTATTATTTATTATGATTTCCAAAGAAAATCAAACTCATACATGTTAACAAAATAACATTGGTATTAATTTGGAAAAGAAAATTTTCACTATTTACAACCATAAAAGAAAACAAATAATAAATTAAAATAAACAATGAAACTAATTATTCTAAAAATTGGGATCTTCTAAATCCGATCCTTCATCTAGCATATCATCATTTAACTCCTCATAGTCCTCAATATCATGTGCCTCAAAATGCCCTCAAGGAAGGTTCGTAAAAATTCTATGCTTTTGCTCATTTGTAAACTGAAATTCCATTTTTGAAGTGAACCTAATTAAGAGAAAATAATATCTCATTGCTACCGTTAGTTCATCTTCATCATCCATTGTTTCCCATATTTCCTCTAAGGCTGCAATTACAGTATGATAATCTCTAAATAGTCTAATTACTAAAACGTATTACTCCGTTGCTCTCATCATGATCTGCTTAGATTCTTGGAGGTGACATATTTCTCTGTGGAACAAAAGCAGCCTCCGAGTGATTCTTTCTAGCACTCCTACGGTGTTTCTTGGTTCTCTAATTCTTTTTAAAGCCTTAATGGCTAGGATATCCTCATAAGTTCTTGCTCCATTCATTCTTAACTGAAAACATAAAGACTAAAATCGTTACCTATACATATAAGCATAATAACTATAACTTAAACACTTACTTGGCGGTCAGATTCGGAGCTTTGAGTGTGTGTATCGAGGAGAACTTCATACGAATGAACCGTTGATCTGATACCAACTGTAACGACCCAACTTATTCTAGACTTTGGACTATTACTAACTACTATACACAGACACTAATCTTAAGAAAACATACATATGAAATAACCATAACTTTATTATAAATTGTAAAGCAAAGGTTAAATACATGAAAATTCATTTAGGATATGGGATCCCATTGTTTTGAAAATATTAAAATAATCACAACTTTAAATCTTAAAATTCGTTACAAAACAAAGTGCGGAAAATACATGTAAAGAATAATTTTAAATGACTAGAAACAACTACATCCTCGAATCGTTCATGCAGTCCACCGATTCCATTCTCCCTCAATACACATTCCCAAGCTACCAAGAACCTTCCCGCCACCATAACTATTTTCTTGCACATATAAAACATAAAGGAATGAGCCTAATGCCCTGCAAGGAATATCTACTAAGCATGAAACATAATCATACACATAAACTATGAACATATATCATAATTCTAACCCATGTACATGGTAACTATTGGGGTTTCCTAACTAAGCAACTATAAGCCTCAAACTACAATGAGGTTTGCTAGTTAAGCAACTATAAGCCCCAAAGACATAAAAGTGTTGGGGTTTGCTATATAGCAACTATAAGCCCCAAAACATAAAAGTGATAGGGTTTGTTATATAACAACTATAAGCCTCACACATACATATATCACAACACATAAAGTCATACTATAGCATAATCATAACACTTTTATATAAACATAGCACATATCACATAAGAACTATCCTATTTTCCTTACCAAAATACCGGGATGATGAGAACAAGGTCGGGATTTTGGAACACTCCTAAAAGCCATTAATAGAGAGGTGAGTATTCTAAAAGAAAAGAGATGAAAAGAATGAACTAAACCATCGGGAAGATACTTACCAAGAAGAACCTCAAGTACAAAGAACTTAGAGGCCTAACCATGAATGAAAACAACGAGTTAGGAATTGAGTAGAGAAAAACTATAAGAACTAATGAAACAATACAGAACGGAACTAAGAATAGGAATACCTTTGAAATTGCTATACCCGAACTACACCTTGAAACCGATATGAACCTTACTTCCCAAGTGTTTAATAAGCTTATAATGATAAAGCTTATAACCCGAACCCAAGTGTTTCACACTCTAAGGTAAACCTAGTAGCTTGTAGGCTCTGAACTCAGCTTGAAGAATGAAGAAATGGCTGGGTACTAGGTCCTATTTATAGAGTTCGAGAATGAAAATATATTAATTTAGCTTGAATAAAATAATGGATTTTTAATTTAAAAACATTAGAATAATCGTTCAGCAGAGGTTGAAGACTCGGTCAGAAAGATTTTTGACTTATCACGAGGTTAAGCATGAAAATGAGCTCAGTTTCAAAATCATTCAAAATTTATGCCCTAGGGCCGATATATCGCCTACCATAGGCGATATATCGCCTGGGCTCATATGCCCGAGGCTCACCGAGGTGGTCGTGCGAAGTTACGTGTTTTTCGTATCCCCGTGTGGAGATATATCGCCCCCTATCGTCCCGATATATCGGCATACGCTGAAATATTATACACATAATTACACTTTTTCAGCCTAATTTGAATTGAGTAAACAACCTTGACTAAGTATTTTAACGATTTCAAAGTTGCTGGCAGACCCTAGGACTTTCAAATATTACTCTTAATAAAATTATTCCTCAAAAATACTTAATTTCTCATTAAACATACACATGACAAGTGTTAATATTTTATTGGGTCTATCTAAACCTTATAGTATAATAATTATCATCTTCATATTCAGTCATATTAATCAAACCTTAGGTTATAATTAATATTCTTAAACTATAGGTTAAACTTATAAAATCTACAAGTGTTACTACGAGTGTCCAACTAAGTCCCGGCTTGAACCAAAATCCAAAGTAAAAAAACATACTATAACTACTACTAGCTCTTACTATTACTACTACTACTATATAACTAGCTAAGTAAAGTTCTTGGACTCTACATGTAGTATCAGCTTTTGGGATTTGTATTTATCACTTATACCCTGTTTTTTTGGGATCGCATGTACCAAACATTTGTTGTAATTAAAATTAACCATTTATGATAAAAACATTTTAACCCTAACCTGATAGTTGACTTTAGAATCACATTTATGTCAAATCGACGTGAATAGCAAGTCTTGCACTATTATAAAATACACAGTGTAACGATCTTGGTTATCCAGGGCATTACAACTTGGTATTAGAGAGGTCTAGGTTTAAGGATTGCTGAAGACTGGCTGGGCATGTACACTCGCCGCTAAAGACAAGCTCGACTTAGGGTTTGGTGACCATATATATGTGATTATATGCCTAAATGTTTAAATGAAATATATATGCTTTGTTCCATCATTAATAGGGAGCATGAGATACTGATAGAGCTTGGCCCTTGACTATTGTGTGAATATGATGAGGCAGGCTTATTAGCATTGCAACCGTGTGTGAATAAATGTTTAAATTCTTGTTTGCATCCTGATTGCATATTGTTGGTTGAGTTTTGATGATGGACCATGGAAAGAATGTTAACCTATCATCATTGCCTGGCTGTCGATTCGTTGATTGCAGATAAACTTGGACGGTTATGCATCCAAGGTGATCAATACAACTAGCTGGCACAAATGTCGAGCCTAGAGATGATGAGTAGGGTCAGAAACCTCCGTCAGTCCCTGAGAATTGGCAGCAGATACTTGCTGATATGCAAGGTAGGTTACAAAGTCAGGAAGTGCATAATCACCTTTTAAGACAGCAAGATTCGTCAAGGAGTGTTGCACCTATTGTGCCACTTGTTGTGGCACCAGCTGTACAACCACCTAAAATTGGGAATAGGTGGGAGGCACTTTATGAACAATTCAGGAGATAGCATCCTCCAACCTTTGAGGGGGGACTAGACCCATTGAAGGTTGAACAGTGGATGAGTATGATCATCTCCATCCTTGATTTTATAAGGGTGGAAGGTAATGACAGGGTGGCCTGTGCCACCTACATGCTTAGAGAGGATGCTCGTATTTGGTGGGAGGTGGCATCACAGACTCGGGATGTTTCTACTTTGTGTTGGGATGGGTTCAGAGATCTGTTCAACCAGAAGTATTACAACGTTGCCATCAGGGCAGCAAAGGTGAATGAGTTCATGGGATTTGTACAGCGCAGCATAACGATTACAGAGTATGCCCTGAAGTTTTATAGGCTAGTGAATTTTGCATCAAACTTAGTGCCTACAGATGTAGCCAGATATGACAGGTTTGTTCGAGGGCTTAATGCTATAATTGCCCAAGATGTGAGGATCACCTCAGTACCTGGGGAGACGACTTATGCCCAGGATATTGAAAAAGTTCTTACTGCTGAGGAGGCAAAGAATATGATTTGGAGGGAGAACGCTGTGAGACGGGTTGTTCACAGGGCAGTGCCTCCATATACAGGGTCTGGTAGCGGCAGAGGCCCCAGTGATCTAAAGAGGAAGACCCCTAACACCTCGACCATGCTGGTCCTGATAGGAAGGGTCGGGGTGTTCAGGGTGGCCGCCAGGGAGGCGATGAGACATGGAGAAGTCACCCATAGTGCACAAGGTGCAGGAAGCGCCATCCAGGCGAATATTGGGCAAAGGTTTGTTACCTATGTGGGGTGGTTGGACACCTCAACAAGGTGGATAACTTGACTCTAGCTTGAGTGTTCACCCTGACGCAAGTAGAGGCTGAGGCTAGTCCCTCAGTAGTGACAGGTCAGCTTTCTAGCGCTGGCTCTTCATATACTATATTGATTGACTCTGGTGCTACACATTCATTTGTTTCTAGTAAGGTAATTGATAAATTGTGTAGACCTAGTGAGTATTGTACTGCGGGGTTTGGGACTATACTACCTACAGGGGAATTGGTAATTTCTAGGAGATGGATTAGAGCATTGCTAATGATGATGGATAGTAGGGAGCTATCAATAGGTTTGATTGAGCTAAGTATGAATGATTTTGAAACAATTTTGGGAATGGATTGGCTAGTCAAATATGGGGCCACTATAGATTGCAGGAAGAAGATGGTAACCTTTGAGCCTGAGGGTGAGGATCCCTTTGTTTTCGTGGGTGTTGTACATGGACCCCGCATACTCATGATATCGGCATTGAGGGCTAGGGACCTGTTACAAGAAGGTTATATAGGTTTCTAGCTAGTGTGGTGGATACTACCAGAGTTACACCAGTGGGGCCGGTAAGTAGCAAATTGGTACGCGAGTTCTTGGATGTGTTTCCTGAGGATTTACCAGGACTGTCGCCACACAAGGAGATTTAGTTCGTCATCAAGTTAGCACTGGGTACAAAGCCAGTGTCGAGGGCACCATATAAAATGGCTCCAGCACAGTTAAAGGAATTGAAGATACAGTTGCAGGAGCTTTTAGACTTAGGGTTTATTAAACCTAGCTTCTCGCCATGGGGTGCTGTAGTTTTATTTTTGAAGAATAAGGATGGGACTCTAAGAATGTGTGTAGACTACAGGGAGTTGAACAAGTTGACCATCAAGAACAGATACCCCTTACCAAGGATTGATGACTTGTTCGATCAGCTACAGGGAAAGACCTTATTCTCAAAGATTGATCTTCAATCTGGTTATCACCAGCTGATGATCAAGGATGAGGATATTCTGAAGATGGCCTTCCGTACGAGGTATGGGCATTATGAGTTCTTGGTCATGTAATTTGGTTTGACCAATGCCCCAGCAACATTTATGGATCTGATGAACAAGGTATTCAAGGACTTCTTAGATCAATTTGTGATTGTCTTCATCGACGACGTCTTAGTTTACTCCAGTTCGGAGGCAGACCATGAGCAGCAGCTCCGACAGGTATTACAAAGATTGAGAGAGCATCAATTGTAAGCTAAGTTTAAGAAGTGCAAGTTCTGGCTACCTGAAGTGACATTCCTTGGGCACATTTTTGGTGGAGATAGGATTAAGGTGGATCCAACTAAGGAAGAGGCAATTAGGGATTGCCCGAAGCCAAGTAGCGCCTCAAAAGTTAGGAGTTTTCTTGGGTTAGCAGGATATTACAGACGGTTGGTGGAAGGGTTTCCAAAGATTGTTACACCGATGATATAATTGACACGGAAGAATCTGAAGTTCACTTAGTCAGGCAAGTGTGAGAATAGCTTCTAGGAACTGAAGTGACGACTAATAATTGCTCATGTGTTGAGTCTTCCTTCGGAGGGAGCAAAGTTTGTAGCGTACTGTGACGCATCGAGGTTAGGGTTGGGATGCATGTTGATGCAGAATTAGAAAGTTATTGCTTATGCATCACGACAACTGAAGGAGTATGAGCAGCGATATCCTACCAATGATCTGGAATTGGCAGCCGTGTTATTGGAGAGAAGTGCGAGATATACACTAATCATAAGAGCTTCAAGTATTTCTTCACCCAGAAGAACTTGAACATAAGATAGAGACGTTGGCTGAAATTGGTGAAGGGATGTGCATGTGACATCCTTTAGCACCTAGGGAAAGCCAATGTAGTGGCAGATGCATTGAGCCGGAGAGGCCCAGGACAACTATTTAGTTCAAAACAGATATCGAAGGAATTGGCAGAAGAGATGACCAGAGCAAGGATAGAACTAGTGGTGGGCCGGTTGGCCAATATTACTTTATAGTCTACCCTCCTGGAGAGGATAAGGGAGGGTTAGTTGGATGATGTGTAGTTGTAGGACGTTAGAGGGAATGTCCTAGCTGGAGTGGCTAAGGATTATTCTATTTTAGAGACTTATTTGCTACAGTATAAGGGTCCGATCTGTGTTCCGATTGATATGGGTATTAGAAGAGAGATACTTGATGAATCCTATACTACACATTACTCACTCCATCCACGCATCACGAAGATGTACCAAGATTTACGAACTTTATAATAGTGGCCTGGAATGAAGAAGGATGTGGTTGAGTACATGGCCAAGTGTTTAGCCTATCAGCAGGTGAAGGCTGAGCCTCAGCGACCAGCGGGGTTGCTACAACCTTTGGGTATTCCCGAGTGGAAGTGGGGAGATTTTCAATGAATTTTGTGGGAGGTTTACCTAGAACAGTGGGGCTGCATGACTCGGTGTAGGTGATAGGAGATAGATACACTAAGTCAGCTCACTTTCTACCAGTGAGGATGACCTATACTATGGATCAGTTTGCGGAGTTGTCAGTGAGGGAGATTGTACATCTCCATGGGGTTCCTAAATCTATAGTATCGGACCAAGATCCCATATTTACCTCCAAGTTTTGGGGTGGTTTGCAGAAGGCTATGGGGACTCAGTTGAAGATCAGTACAGCCTATCATCCTCCGATGAACAGACAGTTGGAGAGGAAAATTCAGGTATTTGAAGACATGCTTAGAGCGTGTGCATTAGACTTTGAGGGGTCTTGGAGTAGGTAACTTCCGTTGATTGAGTTTTCATACAACAATAGTTATCAATCAACGATTGGAGTAGCTCCATATGAGATGTTGTATGGAAGGAGATGTAGATCGCCCATTCATTGGGATGAGATGGGTGAGAGGAAGTATTTGGGACCGGAGATGGTTCAGAAGACTAACAAAGCTATTGAGAAGATCCGAGCTCGCATGTTCGCTTCGCAAAGCAGGCAGAAAAGCTATGTTGATCCTAAGCGTAAGGACTTGGAGTTCCAGGTAGGGGACCACGTGTTTTTCTAGTTTCACCGTTGCGAGGGGTGAAGAGATTTGGGAAGAAGGGTAAGTTCAGCCCTAGATTCATGGGACCTTTTGAGATCCTGGAGAGGAGGGAATAGGTAGCTTATAGATTGGATTTTCCACCATCGTTATCAAGAGTTTACGACGTATTCCACATCTCTATGCTTCGGAAGTACGTCTCAGATATGACTCATGTGTTGAGATATGAGGATCTGGAGTTACAGACAGATTTATCGTATGAGGAGAGACCAGTTCAGGTCCTAGATACGAAAGACAAGGTTCTACAGAATAAGACGATTCTTCTAGTCAAAGTATTATGAAGGAATATCATGGTCGAAGAAGCGACTTGGGAGCTTGACTTGGCTATGCGGGATCAGTTTCCTGATTTATTCAGGTAAATTTCAAGGACCAAATTCTCAGTAGGAAGGGATAGTTGTAATGACCCAAAAATGCTAATAGGGTTAGTGCCTTGATTTGCATGTTGGGCGGACATAATTGGATTAATGTGTGTATTTAATTTGTTTAAATGCATGGCTATGTGGCATTCATGATTAATATGATTATGTGAATATATTATATGCATGTTTATGAGTATTAGATATGCATGTGGGCCCTTTACTGTTTATAAGGAAAAATTTGTAATTTTATCCCATTAACGGCATAAATGTTATTATATGTGATTAATGGTTGAGACCACATTATTATGTGGATATATCTATAGTATGTGGCTTGAGATGATCCTAGTGAGCAGATTAGTAGAATAGACACAATGTGGTTTAATACTATGCTCGAAGTAAGCCTAGGGGTATTTTAGGAACTTAGAATATAATTTGGGGTTTATTGAGTAACGAGTAAGTATTTGGTAATTATTTGGACATATCGGGATTAATTGGGAATTGATAGGATGACTTGAGGAATTAGCAAGAATTTTGGAAAATACCATTTTACCCTTGGAACAATTAAAGAAGGATGAGTCTTTAGAGGGGCACTTTTGTCTTTTGGGGTAAAGTTTATCTTTGATACTTTAGAGCTTACCAGAACTAAAAGGAAAATTACAGAAACTTCTTAGCCCTCTCATTCTCTCATACACGTTTCTCTCTCTCTTTTGCACCTAAGAGGACTTTGAGGTTTTGGAAGAGGGAACCTAGGGAATTCAGCAAGAAGGTCTGGAGGATTGATGCTAGAAGTTGACAAGAATCAGCTAGGTTGTTTGGGAATTAAAGCTCAAGAATTGAAAGATTGAAGTTGAGGATTTAGTGGTCATTGAGGTAAGGTTTCAAAGTTCTAACTACTAAATTTAGTTGTGTTGTTGTTAAAAGTTAGAGTTTGCATGAGTTTTGGTTTCCTAGCTGATTTTGGGTGTTTGCATGAGTTTTGGTTTGCTAGCTGATTTTGGGTGTGTGATGGTGTACGAAAAATTATTATAGGTTACTTGTGATGGTTGGGATATAAGAATAAGTTTTCTGGGTTCAATTATGAGATTTTCTGAAAATTTGGGGTTGATTTTTTGGAGTGTAGGCTTGAGGGAAAAGGGTGGTTTTTCTGGGTTTAGGGGCTCTAGTCGCGGCCTGCAACTTTTAGGAGTCTGAGAGCCTCTGTTTTGCTAGGTGCGCTGCGACCTGGAGGGGTGTAGGTCGTGGCCCATGCCCTTCAGTAGGGAGGGCTAGGTCTCTGTCCAAGGAGTAGGTCACGACCCTTAAGAGTAAGGTTTTAGGCTCAGGGAGGCTCGGGGCTTCAAACCTAAGCGCTCGGGACAAGTTCTACTACCCGGTATAGTAGAATTCGAGGTCCCAGAGGCTAGTTTTTGTTTCCTTAACATTTATTTGGATTAGAGAATTATAATTATCCATTGTTGGTTGTGACTAGGATTACTGTTAGGGCTCAGGAATGAGGATCGTGCTCGAGACCACTCTTAATTTATTTCTCGAGATTCGAGGTAAGAAAATTGTACCCATGTGGTTGTGAACTGGACTGAGGTTCCCAGTAATTGAATATATGTACTGTGTAATTGTATGGTTGTTATGCATTATATCAATGTCCGACCTAAGGGTGCTAGGGCTGACAATAAGCGTACTGAACGGAGCTTGGCCTAAGCGAGATGGGGTCAGCTAGATAAACAGAGTGCTCGGCCTAAGGGCGCCGACGCTGAACATTTGTACTACTGATTGAGATGTATTCTTGAAAATACATGTTTACCATTTTTTAGCTTAATGTTTATACTTTGCTAAGTTATTGAATTAACTGGATTAAGGTTGATTGGTTGTTACTATTGCTATATGTGTTTGTTGTTTATGGTTTTCTTGTTGGGCCTTGGCTCATGGGTGCTACGTGGTGCAGGTAAAGGCAAAGGGAAACTAGACCAACCATGAGTTGGAGTGCTCTAGGGGTGGAGTGTACATCATCAGCTACTGATCACCACAGCCGAGGGAAAGTTACAGGAATAGAGCTCTAAATTTGTATTTGTCCATTAGACTGACTTTTGTTGTATCTACTTTTCGGAGTGGTATTTACCACTTAAACCCTGTTTTTTTGGGATCCCATGTACCAAACATTTGTTTTAATGAAAATTAACCGTTTATGATCAAAATATTTTAACCCTAGCCTGATAGTTCACTTTAGAATCACATTTATGTTCAAACGACTTAATTAGCAAGTCTTGCAATATTTTAAAATACACAGTGTAATGATCTAGGTTATCCAGGGCGTTACAGAGTGCACTCACAGATTCTTCTCAGGCCTGCACATAGAGGCACCTAGGTATTGGTGGCTGGAGTGCATTGCGATCGGTGGTCAAGGGGGAGGGCGCGTACCCAGGCTACCCACAAGGGCAATGGATGGTTGTGGAGGACCTCCGTTAGGTTTGATAGTAGGGGATGATGCCTCCTTCTCCTCCTCAGGGGCTGGATGTTCCTCCGGCATACCTCCATTCTCAGGTGGTTGAGGTTTTCATATAAATGCTCTTACTTGGTGTCCGTAAAGGTGGATCTCAACATCCTGAGACTTCTGTAGGCATTGTAAATGCCTTCTCATTTCTTCTTATCAGAATTGATGGAAGAACAACGCCTTGATACTTTTTCTACCCACAGACAATACCAAACTGTTGACGGTGAGAACTTGTCAACGAATTAAGGTCGAAAAACTCGAAGGCTTAACAAGAAACTTATAAACTTAGAAAAACATGCAGAAACTTAGTGAAAATTATAGATGAACAACATAAGTAATAGTCTGATGTTTCAAGAATTTTCCAACCCCCTTCCTTAGAGAAGGGAGGTTCCTTTTATAGGTGATCACTACTGGCTCTTAGTACATAGTGGTCCCGTGGAACAAAAGATGGGGTATCTGCAGGCTCCAGGTGGTAGTGGTGTTGGAGGAGTGGTGGTCGGATCTAGTACATGTCAGAGACTTGCAGGTAATGTTCCAAGTCTTGTATTATGTCGTACTACCACCACTTGTCTGGTACGAATGTCTGGAGCGTTGTAGTGGAGGTGTCACCATCCTTATACTACCATTACTTGTCGAACACGGACTATATATATGTACCCTGGTCCTTCTTGTCCTGCTAGCACCTTCTGTAGTTGATAAATTTTATCATTTTTCCTTTGTGTGCTTGTGACTTGAGCTTCTTTGTATTAGGTTAAGTATAGGCGGTTATGGCCTAAATTGGGATACATACATGAAGTATATCCCTCTGGTGGCACCCACTATAGAAAATAGAGTAGGGCATCTTCAGCAATATGCATGTTTCCAAAAGGCTTAGGAGGCAAGGACCTCGCAGGATGGCCCTATGAAAGCGAGGCGTGGGGGGTCTTTTGGGACCGTTGGTGAGGCGTGTGCCTCGCAAGACCATCAACGTGAATTGCATGACTAGGTGCGTGAGGCGAGGCACCTTAGACGAGACGTGTGCCTCGCGAGACCCTCAGCGTGTGTGGAGCAAGGCCCCGTTGGTGAGGTGTGTGCCTTGTGAGACCCTCGGTGCGAGGCACTTAATATGGTGCATAGAGCGAGGCCCCGTCGGCGAGGCGTGTGCCTCACGAGACCCACTGCATTCCTTGAGAAGTTCAAAGCCCGTCTTCAACAAGAGTCGCCTTCTGAGACCAAGGAGACTTCCACTGCCGGCGAGCAAGAGACCGAAGGGGTGACCTCATCGGAACGACCTGGGGGGGCTTAGCACTTTTGTATTATTGTTATTTTTATTTACCTATAATAATTTATCACGAGGTTTTTCCTCCTCGAGACAATTGATTTCAGTTACCCTGAATTTCATCATTTATTTTTCTTTTTAATATGATGTGATTGATAAAACCCTAGTTCGCGTTAGTTTATTGAATTTTTCTTCGAAACTACAAAGCATTGCCAGCCAATTTTAACCAACTTCTAAGTTTTAGGACCTGGTAGTATCCATGAGATTTATTTAAAAACTTAGTTTGTGTTAGTTTTATCGACACCTCGTGTTCTTTTAGGAAAACACTGGTTAGTCAATTTAACTGACTTCTAAGTTTTAGGACTTGGTCGTACCCAGGACATTTATTTAAAAACTTAGTTCGCGTTAGTTTTATCGACACCTCGTGTTCTTTAGGAAAGGCACTGGTTAATCAATTTAACCAACTTCTAAGTTTCAGGACCTGGTTATATCCAGGACATTTATTTAAAAACTTAGTTTGCGTTAGTTTTATCGACACCTCGTGTTCTTTTAGGAAAAACACTGGTTAGTCAATTTAACTAACTTATAAGTTTTAGGACCTGTTCGTACCCAGGACATTTATTTAAAAACATAGTTCGCGTTAGTTTTATCGACACCTCATGTTCTTTTGGAAAAACACTGGTTAATCAATTTAACCAACTTCTAAGTTTCGGGACCTGGTTATATGCACGACATTTATTTAAAAACTTAGTTTGCATTAGTTTTATCGACACCTTGTGTTCTTTTAGGAAAAACACTGGTTAGTCAATTTAACTAACTTCTAAGCTTTAGGACCTGGTTGTATCCAGTATATATGCCCCCCAAGTAAACAGAAAAGGATCTTTCTTGGTTACTTGGAACACGCTCTTCTAACACTATCCGCACACGGAAACATACAACGATATACAAAAGTACTTTTCATATTTTAATAAAACAAGGTGGCTTTCATAATTAAGCCTTACAAAAGTATGACTATTGATAATTTTTCTTTAGGTGTATAGCGTTCCATGTCCATGGGAGTGCTTCTCCATTAGGCCGAGCTAGTTTAAAGGTCCCTTCATTCATAACCTCTATTATCTGATAAGGTCCTTCCCAGTTTGGTCCCAAAACTTCGTCCTTGGGATCCTTACCGGCTAAGAAGACTCTTTGGAGCACCAGGTTGCCTAAGTTAAAGATGCATCTCTTGACCTTTGAATTGAAATAATGAGAGATCTTTTGTTGATAATGCGTGAGCTGCAACTGCAAAGCTTCTCGTTTTTCATCAATTAGGTCGAGGGACGCGCTGAGCAATTTGTAGTTCTGGTCTTGGTCAAACGCTCGGACTCTATGCGAGGCTATCTTTGTTTCGGCAGGAAGGACGGCCTTGCTCCTGAAAATCAGGGAGAAAGGAGTGTGACCCATCGAAGTTTGGTTCGAGGTCACCTGGGGGAGCTGTTCAGGCCAAACTCCCTTGGCTTCATCCAACCTCTTCTTAAGGCTCGCTTTTAGTGTCTTGTTCACAGCCTCGACCTGTCCATTAGCCTGGGGTAGGCCACGGAGGAAAAACTTTTAATTATGTCGTGCCTCTCGCAGAATTCAGTGAAGAGGTCGCTTTCGAATTGGGTTCCATTATCCGTCACGATCTTCTTTGGCTGCTCGAATTGGCAGACAATATTCTTAACCACAAAGTCGAGGACCCTCTTTGATGTAATCATCGCCAGGGGCTCCGCTTCTGCCCATTTCGTGAAGTAGTCAATAGCCACCACCGCATAGAGAACTCCTCCTTTTCTTGTGGGCAGGGCACCAACTAAATCAATTCCCCAGACCGTGAACGGCCACGGGGACGAGACATCTTCAGCTCGACTGGAGGGACTCGGGCGACCGTGGTGAACCGCTGGCACTTGTCGCACATTTGGACATAAGAAATCGAGTCATTCAATAGAGTGGGCCAATAATATCCTTGCCTTAATATCTTCAAGGCCAAGTTTTGCCCCCCAGTGTGATCTCCACAAAATCCCTCATGCATCTCCTGCGGAATAGTTTTTAATTCGCCTTGCAGAACACACCACAGAAGAGGTAAAGAAAGACAACGCCGGTACAACGTCCCGTCTACCATTGTATACCTTGGAGCTTGGTAAAGTATCCTCCTCGCGTCGTTTCGCTCTTCAGGTAACTTTCCTGTTGTGAGGTACTCGACTATGGGAGTCATCCAGGTCGGCCTGGCATCGATCATCTCGACCTCTCTCCCAGTTTCCTCTATGCTTGGCCTTTCAAAGAATTCCACCGGTACTAGGCCCAAGGTTTTGGCCTCCCCAGAGGTGGCGAGCTTCGCTAAGGCGTCAGCGTTGGTGTTCTGCTCCCGAGGTATCTGTTCAACTAGGTTGTACTCAAATGCGGATAGCTCTTTCTTTACCTTGGCCAGGTAGGCCGCCATCTTGGTTCCCCGCGCTTGGTATTCTCCTAACACCTGGTTTACCACGAGCTGGGAATTGCTATAGCACTGGATGGGGCTGGCCTTCAGCTCCTTGGCCACCCTTAGCCCAACCAATAAAACTTTGTATTCGACCTCGTTGTTGGATGCTTCGAATCCGAACCGCAACGCGGAGTGGAAATGATGTCCCTCTGGGGATATTAAAATGACTCCAGCTTCGGATCCATTATCGTTAGATGAACTATCCACAAAGACTTTCCACGAGGCTCGTACCGGTTCTTCCACTGGTTCCTCTTGGAATCTCGTGCACTCTGTTACAAAATCAGCCAGAGCTTGGCTTTTGATCACAGTTCGCAGCACGTACAGTATCTCGAATTGGCTGAGCTTGATATACCACTTTAAAAGACACCCCGATGCCTCAAGTTTTTGAAAACCTGCCTTAAAGGTTGATCGGTTATGACATGGATTGAATGGGACTAGAAATACGGCCTGAGCTTTCTGGAGGTCGTGATAAGGCAAAACGTCATCTTTTACATCATTGGATATCTAGACTCGGCTCCAAGAATCCTCTAGCTAATGAAGTAGACCAGCTTCTGAGACTGGTCCTCCTCACGAACCAACACGGCGCTGGCTGCATTTTCCGTTACAGCTAGGTAAAGAAAAAGAGGCTCTCCTGCTGTTGGCTTAGATAGCACGGGCGGCTCAGCTAGATGTGCTTTTAGGCCGAGGAAAGCATGCTCACACTCATCGGTCCACTCGAATTTGTTATTTCCCCGAAGCAGGTTATAGAATGGCAAACACTTGTCGGTTGATTTGGAAATGAACCGATTAAGGGCTGCCACCCTCCCTATTAGACTTTGGATGTCTTTTCGCGACTGGGGTTATGGAATTTCGAGTAGCGACCTGATTTTATCTGGGTTCGCCTCTATTCCTTTGGTGTTGACTATGAAACCTAGAAATTTTCCTTACGCGACCCCGAAGGTACACTTTTGGGGATTCAGCCTTGTTTACCGAGTTTTTCGGAAACGAATACAAACAGAATAATAAAAAGATAAGAACTGTAGAAGTGCTGAAATGTAACTAAACAAACAGTGTTTTTACGTGGTTCAGGCGTTAACAAGCCCTAGTCCACGAGTCGATGTTATTATACTTGGAAAGGATTACAGTAAGATGGCTGGTGTACAAGAACTTCACACACTCACAGTGTTTCTCTCGGGTTCTCTTGAAGAAGATGAAGCTAGAGAGATTTTAGTAGAGTTCTTGCTATGTGATTTGTTGGCCGTCCCTCTTCTTGTAAAATGAAGGGGTCTTTATAGCTAGGGTTTTGGATTAGGGTTTTTCTCTACGTACATGAGTCTTAATTACACCAGCCATAAATAGGGGATACAATTACTGTAGTAGCATGGCTACAAGACTCTATGTGGGTATATTTACGTGAAAGTATGGGGAACACACAAAGTCAGCCGTCTTTTCCAAGTTGTCAGCGGAACAGTAGGCGAAAAGGCACCCTTAGGCGTGCTGGGATGTGTGCGGCTTTGACCTGTCGGGCGTGTCAGGCGGGATCCTGTGTCAGGTGGATATCATTCCAAATATGCCTCCTCCATGACTCGACCGCTTGGTTTTGTTCCGTGCGAGGCACGGAACTGTTTCCGCGAAGACCACTTGAAGAGCTTCTCCTGGAAGGAGCTTCCCCGAAGGATATCCCTTCGGGAGTCCGAAAGAGTTGATGAGTTTCCGTGTCGTGTTTGCTTGAAAGAGTAACCCGGACACTAAACGGGAGAGGCGAAGCCTTTCTGTCCATCCGCGAGCTCTGGTCACCAACCGTGAAAGACATTGGTAATTCTGCTTCCCCGAGGATATCAATCTAAACGCTATCCGGAAATCTGGATAACATTTACCCCCCAAGGTCACGGAGCTTTGAGAGATCCGGAAGCTTGTACAGTCCTCCGGGTATTTCGGTTTCTTAGATTAGGCGAGGGGCCACCTTCTGTGTTCCCGAAAGGGTTCCTTTTTCCCGCCTGGGTGTTAGTATGAAAAAGAAAGGGAATTTCTTCCGTTTGAACTCAAGTGCGGCAAGGAACACGCGTCATGCTGGGAATGGTTCTGTGACCAAGACGTGTGCGTGAGGCGACTGGTTGAGTATGCGTGCGTCAGTCATCTGAGTAATGATTTGATGGTTTTTAATGGTACTCCGGGCCCGAGGTGGTATAATGATGGGAAATAAATACTTTATTCCAATCCGAGGAGTCATAAATAAGATCGTCGCTTCATCTCCAGCCGTTGGATCTGATGCACACGGAATGGGAAGATCGGGACCGTCCATTTGAGGAATTCGAAACGACTTCTTCCCTGCTATAAAAACGAGGGAACGGACCTTTCTTCCTCTTTACGCTTTCAAATTCTCTATCTTTCGGATTTTCAGATTTCCAAACCTTCGAACCCTCAGGCTTCCAAACTTTCATTCCTTCGAACTTGCCACTTCTTTTGGCAAGGGATCTAGAAACTTTTCTTTTGGTTTGGCAGTGGGTTTATTCGCTGAAGTTCAAGGTTTGAATCGCCGTTCGTCTTTGCAGCTTTTACTCCTCGCGATCGTGCTGTGCAGTGATCCGGTTACTCCTTCAACCTCCAACTACCCGAATATCAGTAAGTATTTCTACTTTGCTCTTTCCTCCTAAACCTTAGGTTGTTGGTAGTTGTTAGAGTTGGGGTTTGTGCCATTATCGCTTATGTGCATGCGTGAATAGGGCTTTGGTAGGCATGTGATTGATGTGAGTCGATAAGTAGCCTTTTTTGCATGCTTTGACGATTTGCGTTTGGAAAGTCGTTCCTTGTTTTGCTGTTTTAGGGCATAAGCATGAACGCCTTTAGGGTGTCTTTCTCTGGAAAAACATTTATTTTGGTGGGCTTAGGCTCGGAGTCTGAGTCTGGTTCCTTGCTGCCGTTCGGGTGGCATGGTGCCAACCCCTTGGTAAGCTCGGTGGGAGCCTCTCCAAGCAGTTTTCGGGGAGGGTCTCCCCGACGCCTTTGATACCACTAGGGTATGACAAGGGTGCTGACTGCTTAGAGTGTTTTCTTCTTTGTTTCTTTTGTTCAGTGACGAACATCTCAAAGGAACAACTCCTCGCTGTCGTGGAGGCTGATTCTGCCCAGGAGAAGGGTTCCCCTGTCGCTGGCGCAAAGGGGAAAGGAAAGGCAAAAGTGGTCGCGGCTAGCCCACTGACTTCCAATAGTTCAATCGGGGAGATGGACCAGAAGCCGAACCTTTTCAGGAATTATGGCATGCTGGAGCTGTATTCCTCCGAGGCAGGTCTGAAGAACATCCCAGGTCTGATGTGGCACCGTCTGTCGGTGCTGGGCGAGTCGGCTAGCCAGAGTCACGAGGGCTTTGGTGCCTGGAGCTGGGCACACATAGTGTGTGGGGCGCACTTGCCCCTAAGAAGTTACTTTGCCAGTTTCTGTGTGAAGGCGGGGATTGCCCCCTTCCAGTTGATTCCTCCCAGCTACAAGCTCCTAGCGGGGTGGTTCATCTTTTGCAAGTCCCGGAAACTGGAAGCTCCTACCCCGGAGGAGGTGCTGTACTTCTACGGGTTGAAGTCTCAGCCTATGAGGGGTCATTCAGACAAGGTGGGGTTTTACAGGCTGGAAAGGCACCCGGACGTGATGTGCCCCACCTGTCATACCGCGAGGGTTCCAGACCTCCGGGAGTACTGGTTCCTGACGACTGGCTTCCCGCTGAAGAGGGTGCCAGCCCTATCTTTGGACTTCAAAATACCCCACTCACAGCAGGCCTTGCTTCGCAAAGCGCCTGCTCTGGGATCACACCTGGTGGGCGTGGCAATTTCCCCGACAGCGACGAGCCTTGCCTCGCAGGGCTCCATGCCAGGTCCCTGAAGTCAGCCACCATGAGGTTCGCAACGACAGTTAGTTTTGCTTCGCAAAGATCTAACCTTAAGTCTAGCGACGCTCACCAAAAGAACTCCCGTTCCGAGCCATGGAACGGCTCACCTTAGCAATCCCAGCGAACAGTATAACTACAAGTCCCGGGATTGGCTATTTGCCTTAGGAAAGCTAAAATACGGTGAAAGGAGCCTGGCCGTTGGAACCAGGAAACCTTCGTAACCTAGAAACTACGTGGGAAAAGACATCAGGCGTTAGAGCTTCAAGTGGGAAGTGCATAGGTTCTGGCCGTTGGAACCAAAACCTCATGCGCCCCTACAACAGTTTCTACCGTATAAAATTCTACCCTAAGCGCAAAGATAAATAAAGAACTCGGCAGAAAAGAAAGGAGAATGCTATAATTATGGCAAATATGTCTGCAATGAAAAACTCAAATGAAAAGTAATTAAAGATAAAACCCCTTCAAGCATTGGGGGTGGCTGCAGCTTCCACGACCGCGGCCTCGGGGACATCGGCTTCAACTGAGGCTGGTGGAGTCGGCTCATTGGAAGGCAGAACTTTGTCACGAGAAGGCTGAGGTTCAGAGGTCCCCGCCTCTCCGGGATCTCCTGCCTCAGGGGCTCCAGCACGTTCGTCAATGTTGTAAGTTTGGACGTACACCTCTGGGCCTTGATCCCACACCTGTAGCTTCTCCCTCATGGCGTCGGCATCCTCTCCCAGATAGCCTAGTACCTCCGGGTTGACTTTCCAGAGTTGATGCATGAGGACCAGATGCGATATATTAATCGTCCTGTTCAGTATCACCTCGGCATCCTCCTTCTCCTTCAAGCGCTCCGCCTCGGAGGTTGCCAGCTGTGCCTCCGTGACAGCTAGTCGGGCCCTTAGTTTGTCCATCTCGGCCTTGGAGGCATCCCGCTCTCCCTTAAGAGAATCAATCTCCTTGCGCTGCTCCCTATTTTGGCTCAGCACGGATTGCTTCTCGGTCACATGCCCCCTGGCAGTGAATTGCAAGGCCCCGATCTCCTTATCCTTCTCGGCGAGCCCCAACTCCAACATAGACACGAGATCCTTGCTCCTCTTATGAAATTGCTCCTCCTCGTGCAGCTTACTCTGAAGAGTGGAATATTCCTCTTGCTGCTTAAGGAGGAGATCATTTTTTGATTAAAAGCGGGCTTCCAAGGTATCCTTCTCCACCCTGGCTTGGGACAGCTCTTCCCGGAGCTTGGAGTTTTCGGCATTCATCTCATCCGACCGCTGTCTGAACTCATTCTCTGCCTTGGCCCGGTACTCTTGATATTTGGCAAGATATTTCTTGTCCGCCTCTTCCTCAGCCGTGCGCCGGACCTGATCAATCTTCTCCGAAGCCTCCAAGGCCCGTTGGGTCAGTTTCTGCTTCTCCGCCTCCAAGGCCTGGCGAGCCAGCTGGCTCTCCTCCAGCTGAACCAGAACTGCACCAACCTCCCGGAACGAGCGTTCTGCGATCATAGAGGCATGCAAGGAAAGACAACAGAATGAGTTAAGCCGGACCAAAAGACAGATGATCCCAAAACACAACAACTGACGGCTTACCCCGGACAATTGCTGCTTCACGACATGTGTCAGCAACAGCGGATCCTTACTGCTACTGATGGCCCATTTCTCAGAATTGAGCTCGCACAAGCTCAGGGCCATGTCCTCCATCATCTCAGCTCCGAACGGCGCCAATGCACGTCCAAGCCTAGGGACCAGCCTCTTCTCCAAGGCTGGGCCATCCAAAACTGCTCCAGCCGGGTGAAGAGACCTCACCCCCTCGGCCAACTCAGCTCTCTTCACGGCAGACAAGTTGTCTGCCCTTCCCTGGGTAATGGCCTTCTCAGCCTCCAACCGTCTCTTCAAAAAATTATCGGCCCGTCTTACACCCTCCAGGAGGGCAGCGGGGAAACGGGTTGGTTTCTGCGGGAAGTGGAACTTCAGGCCAGGCAGAGGAAGGTTTGTTGGCTGAGAAGAAGGAGACCCCGAAAGGGTGGACTCCCTTTGGGCTGGAGGAGGAGGCAGACGGGGTATTAAGGCCCCGGTCTGTTGCTTTTGCTGCTGCGGCAGCGGAAGTAATTGCCCTTGTTGCTGCTGCTGGTTTGGATGTTGTTGTTGCTGCCGCTGTGGCGTTGGTGATTGTCTCTGTTGTTCTTGTTGCTGCTGTTGTTGTAGTTGTGGTTGCTGTCGTTGCTGTTGTTGTTGCCTTCGACTAGGAGAAGAGTGTCTAAGGCATTTCTTCTTAGCGCCCTCAGCATCTTCTCCGGGACGCTTGCTCACCCCAGTTGTCTTCACGGGGAACACAAGCCCTTCCCCGTCGCTGCTGCTACTCGAGACCATCATAGTCTCGGAAGGCCCGTCGGCAGGAGACTTCAATACCCCCGGAGACGCTTGCGCCTCGCCACTTGTCTTCTTGGGGGTGGCAGCTTTACCTCCCCTACCAGCCTTGGTCTTCCGTCCTTTCCCCGTGGACGGGTCTTGGCTGGTGGCAGCCTTCTTAATGAGCAAAGTAACCCTCCCCAACATCTTGGCTTCTGGATACTCTGCAAGAAACATACAAAGCAAGGTTAACGAACCAACAAGCAATGAGAAAGAAGATAAGCGGAAGACAAGACAATCAACAACATAAAAGCACAAGCAAGCCCGCCAGCAGGGAACAAGAAACAAGAAAAAGAAAAGTTTGAAAGGGACGACCATGCACGAGAAACATGGATGGCCTTCCCCGAGCAAAAAAAAACACCGTTTCCTGCTCCAGGAAGCTCCCGTACTCCTTGAAGTCCGGGAATGACATGCTGAGGGAAGAAGGGTCAACCATGATGACACCTTCTGGCAGACTACCGTCACTCAGACACCCGAGGAGCTCATCTACCCTATCGCAATATCTGTCAAAGGGTATCCTACGCGGATCTAGCCTAAGGAAGCGGGGATCGAACCCCATCTGAGAGGTCCAGGAAACCTCAGACAGGCTGGGGGTGTGGATCAATCGAAAACTAGTCTTACCTCTCCCGGAGGTACTAGCCCCCGAAGCCCCTTCGTTAGGATAAGCCGCGGCGTGGCGGGCCTCGATCTCCTCTTCCTCCGGCTGGGGGTCGGGGAACCTCTCCGCCCAACTAGGAGATAAAGTATTCTCGTCCCGGGCTGCTTGGTTGATCACCTTGGACAGCTCCAGGGCAATCTGCTCCCGGATGTCGGCTGACACCTGACTTTGCCCCCTGCCACTCACTGGCTCGATGTTTTGGAAAGAGGCGAGTAGCCCATACTCCCTCAAAGATTCGGAGGTCACAAATCCCTCCACTTTCAACTCTTCCTCAGAAAGCCCTTCGTAGAACTTGGACCTCCTTATCATCTCCGCACAGCGAGGTGTCCGCGGAACGACTTCTGCCAAATTCAAATACAAGCATTAGAGATCCTCCCAAAAGGCAAATCAAACGCAAAGAAACAAAGTTGAAAAGGAGAGGAAGGAGCACTTACCAGGGATTTTGAAGTCCAAAGATAGGGCTGGCACCTTCTTCAGCGGGAAGCCAGTCGTCAGGAACCAGTACTCCCGGAGGTCTGGAACCCTCGCGGTATGACAGGTGGGGCACATCACGTCCGGGTGCCTTTCCAGCCTGTAAAACCCCACCTTGTCTGAATGACCCCTCATAGGCTGAGACTTCAACCCGTAGAAGTACAGCACCTCCTCCGGGGTAGGAGCTTCCAGTTTCCGGGACTTGCAAAAGATGAACCACCCCGCTAGGAGCTTGTAGCTGGGAGGAATCAACTGGAAGGGGGAAATCCTCGCCTTCACACAGAAATTGGCAAAGTAACTTCTTAGGGGCAAGTGCGCCCCACACACTATGTGTGCCCAGCTCCAGGCACCAAAGCCCTCGTGACTCTGGCTAGCCGACTCGCCCAGCACCGACAGACGGTGCCACATCAGACCTGGGATGTTCTTCAGACCTGCCTCGGAGGAATACAGCTCCAGCATGCCATAATTCCTGAAAAGGTTCGGCTTCTGGTCCATCTCCCAGATTGAACTATTGGAAGTCGGTGGGCTAGCCGCGACCACTTTTGCCTTTCCTTTCCCCTTTGCGCCAGCGACAGGGGAACCCTTCTCCTGGGCAGAATCAGCCTCCACGACAGCGAGGAGTTGTTCCTTTGAGATGTTCGTCACTGAACAAAAGAAACAAAGAAGAAAAAACTCTAAGCATTCAGCACCCTTGTCATACCCTAGTGGTATCAAAGGCGTCGGGGAGACCCTCCCCGAAAACTGCTTGGAGAGGCTCCCACCGAGCTTACCGAGGGGTTGGCACCATGCCACCCGAACGGCAGCAAGGAACCAGACTCAGACTCCGAGCCTAAGCCCACCAAAAGAAGTGTTTTTCCAGAGAAAGACACCCTAAAGGCGTTCATGCTTATGCCCTAAAACAGCAAAACAAGGAACGACTTTCCAAACGCAAATCGTCAAAGCATGCAAAAAAGGCTACTTATCGACTCACATCAATCACATGCCTACCAAAGCCCTATTCACGCATGCACATAAGCGATAATGGCACAAACCCCAACTCTAACAACTACCAACAACCTAAGGATCTCGTGTCTATGCTGGAGTTGGGGCTCGCCGAGAAGGATAAGGAGATCGGGGCCTTGCAATTCACTTCCAGGGGGCATGTGACCGAGAAGCAATCCGTGCTGAGCCAAAATAGGGAGCAGCGCAAGGAGATTGATTCTCTTAAGGGAGAGCGGGATGCCTCCAAGGCCGAGATGGACAAACTAAGGGCCCGACTAGCTGTCGCGGAGGCACAGCTGGCAACCTCCGAGGCGGAGCGCTTGAAGGAGAAGGAGGATGCTGAGGTGATACTGAACAGGACGATTAATATATCGCATCTGGTCCTCATGCATCAACTCTGGAAAGTGAACCCGGAGGTACTAGGCTATCTGGGAGAGGATGCCGACGCCATGAGGGAGAAGCTACAGGTGTGGGATCAAGGCCCAGAGGTGTACGTCCAAACTTACAACATTGACGAACGTGCTGGAGCCCCTGAGGCAGGAGATCCCGGAGAGGCGGGGACCTCTGAACCTCAGCCTTCTCGTGACGAAGTTCCGCCTTCCAATGAGCCGACTCCACCAGCCTCAGTTGAAGCCGATGTCCCCGAGGCCGCGG
Organism: Humulus lupulus; assembly: GCF_963169125.1. Taxonomy (NCBI): domain Eukaryota; kingdom Viridiplantae; phylum Streptophyta; class Magnoliopsida; order Rosales; family Cannabaceae; genus Humulus; species Humulus lupulus. The sequence goes on from NC_084796.1 coordinate 78,478,047, forward strand.
TCGTGGAAGCTGCAGCCACCCCCAATGCTTGAAGGGGTTTTATCTTTAATTACTTTTCATTTGAGTTTTTCATTGCAGACATATTTGCCATAATTATAGCATTCTCCTTTCTTTTCTGCCGAGTTCTTTATTTATCTTTGCGCTTAGGGTAGACTTTTATACGGTAGAAACTGTTGTAGGGGCGCATGAGGTTTTGGTTCCAATGGCCAGAACCTATGCACTTCCCACTTGAAGCTCTAACGGCTGATGTCTTTTCCCACGTAGTTTCTAGGTTACGAAGGTTTCCTGGTTCCAACGGCCAGGCTCCTTTCACCGTATTTTAGCTTTCCTAAGGCAAATAGCCAATCCCGGGACTTGTAGTTATACTGTTCGCTGGGATTGCTAAGGTGAGCCGTTCCATGGCTCGGAACGGGAGTTCTTTTGGTGAGCGTCGCTAGACTTAAGGTTAGATATTTGCGAAGCAAAACTAACTGTCGTTGCGAACCTCATGGTGGCTGACTTCAGGGACCTGGCATGGAGCCCTGCGAGGCAAGGCTCGTTGCTGTCGGGGAAATTGCCACGCCCACCAGGTGTGATCTCGGAGCAGGGGCTTTGAGAAGCAAGGCCTGCTGTGAGTGGGGGATCGACCATGTCTGCTCCTGGAGCTGAAACTTGCAGTGGTCGAGGGGTTCGCCATGCATTATTTTGTGAGATCCGGAGCTGAAGCCTGCGAAGCAAGGCTTACAACGGTCGCAGATCTTGCCATCTTTCGCCTTGCGGGACCCGGAGCTGGAGCTTGCGAAGCAAAGCTCTACAGCGGTCGCGGAGTATTCTGCAAAGGACTTGTCAGGGAGTTGGGGGTGTTTCGGCGTAGCTCTCTGAACGTGCCCCAACCCCCAGTCCTGTTCATCGCTGGGCTACACAGGAGATAATTTTCATGATACATAATGGCAGGCATTTCAATGGCAATTTTCACATAAGCACATAATGCACATATGACACGTAATGCAAGCATGTTCATGGCAACAAATTAACCTAAGCTTAACAATTTTAAAAATTTCAAACACAATATTAGCACATAAGTGGTGTTCTGGGTATGTTTTGTTCAAGGGGCGTATGGCTATGCCTTAGCCATGTATACCCCCCCAAGTGAGCGTGGGGTCCGGACGTCTCCGGACCGCGTGGTCACTTGTTAAAACGCAGCTTTGAACACAAGGATAAAAAGTGCAGTAAAAGTGGAGTGAATCTCTCTGTGTTTTATTAAATTAGCCTGCTAGGCACGTGTTTTGCAACAGGGAGGATTATTTCCACATTCTTCACTTTTGCTAATTTCACCAAGGACTTCCGACTAAATCGTCCGGGGCTTACTGGTAGTAACGGCGGAGGTGCTCCGCGTTCCAGGCGTGTGGGACTTTGGATCTGTCGAGTCTCTTTAAGTGATACGTCCCATGGCCCACTTTTTCTTGGACTTCATAGGGGCCTTCCCAGTTGGGTCCGAGGACTCCCACTCCCGGATCCTGCGTAGCAGGAAATACTCTCCGTAGGACAAGATCCCCAACTTCGAATGTACGGCTCTTGACTCTCGTGTTAAAGTGTCGGGCTATCTTGCCTTGGTACATTTTTAGTTGGACCTGCAACTGCTCCCGGAGCTCTTCGATCATGTCCAGGGACTCCTGGAGAAGGGCGTGGTTCCGGGTAGGGTCGTAGGTATCCTGCCTGTGAGAGGGGATCATAGTTTCTACTGGGATGACGGCCTCGCAACCGAAGGTCATGGAATAAGGCGTGTGCCCCGTCGAAGTTCTCTCTGTTGTGCGATAGGCCCAAAGTACTCGCGGAAGTTCTTCTGGCAAGTGAGCCTTGCAGGCTTGGAGTTTTTTCTTCAACGTGGTCTTTAATATTTTGTTTACAGCCTCCACTTGCCCATTAGCCTGGGGTCTGGCGACTGCGGAAAAGCTTTTGATAATTCCATGCGAAGCACAGAAGTTCGTGAAGTGTTCACTGTCAAATTGATTCCCGTTGTCGGACACAATTTTTCGTGGAAGCCCAAAACGACACACTATATTCCTGATGACAAAGTCCAGTGCTTTTTTAGATGTGACCGTGTTCATAGGTTCAGCTTCAGCCCATTTGGTGAAGTAGTCTACCGCGACTATGGCATACTTCACTCCACCCTTTCCAGTTGGAAGGGAACCTACTAGGTCAATGCCCCAAACGCCGAACGGCCAGGGGCTGGTCATTAAGGTAATTTCTGTAGGCGGCGCTCGCGGAACCTTGGCGTACCTCTGGCACTGCTCACATTTTCTGACATAATCCACACAATCCTTCTTCATGGTGGGCCAAAAGTATCCTTGTCGAAGGATCTTTTTGGAGAGGCTCAGCCCGGAGGTATGGTCGCCACAGAAACCTCCATGAACCTCATGGATGATGGCGCTGACTTCGGTTCCGGCAACACACCTAAGGAAGGGTATGGACAACCCCCTGCGGTAAAGCTTTCCATCCATAACCACGTATCGGGGAGCTTGATACTGGAGCTTTCTTGCGTCAACTTTATCAGTGGGGAGCTCTCCGGTGGTGAGAAATCTGAGGATGGGTCCTATCCAGGAATGGGAATGGTCGATGATGGCATTTACCCTCTGTGTCTCGGTAGTGGGTGCTTCTAAGTGCCCGATGGGCACCAGGCCATATTGTTCGATCTCCAGGTCTGTTGCAAGCTTGGCCAGCGTGTCCGCGAGTGAGTTCTGGTCCCGGGGGACCTGGCGGATTTGGTAGCCTTTGAAATGCTGCAGTAGGCCGCGGGAGAGAGACACGTAGGCAGCTATTTTTTCGCCTTTCGTCTGGTATTCCCCGGATATTTGGTTTACCACAAGTAGGGAGTCGCTGTATACTTCGATTTTTTGGGCTCCCACTTCTCTGGCCAGTCGTAATCCAGCTAACATGGCTTCATGTTCTGCCTCGCTGTTGGATGCTGGGAACGCGAAACGGATGGCGCTCTGGAGCTGATGCCCTTGGGGAGATATTAGGATGACCCCTGCTCCAGCTCCTTTTTCATTTGAGGCTCCGTCTACATAGACCTTCCACGTGGGAAGTTTCGGGACAGGATCTTCCGGGAGGTCATTCATTCCCGAGCATTCCACAATAAAGTCTGCGAGAGCTTGACCTTTTATGGAAACACGTGGTTGGTAGTGGACGTCGAACTGGTTCAGTTCCATGGCCCACTTAAGCAATCTGCCAGAAGACTCGGGCTTCTGCAAGACTTGTCGGAGAGGGTGGTTGGTGAGTACTTTGATGGTGTGCGCCTGGAAATATGGCCTTAGCTTCCGCGAAGCAATTAGCAAGCAGAGGGAGATTTTTTCGATCATTGAATACCTGGACTCGGCGTCCAGTAACCTCTTGCTTACGTAATACACAGGGAGCTGGATACGGCCATCTTCCCGGACGAGAGCGGCACTTACTGCGTGCTCTGTCACAGCTAAGTATAAGAACAACGCCTCTCCTTCAACAGGTTTGGACAGAATGGGAGCTCGGGTTAAATGTTCCTTGAGGTGTTGGAAGGCTGCTTCGCATTCGGGGGTCCACTCGAACTTCTTGTTTCCTCGCAACACATTGAAGAAGGGGATACACTAGTCAGTGGCCTTGGATACGAAGCAGCTGAGAGCAGCTATCCTTCCGGTAACGCTCTGGACATCCTTATGCTTCCGGGGGGAAGGCATATCTATGAACGCCTTAATTTTCTCAGGGTTGGCTTCCACTCCGCGGGAGCTGACAATGAAACCGAGGAACTTCCCATACGAGACCCCGAAAGTACATTTCTTTGGATTCAGTTTCATTCCGTACTTTCGGATCACGGCGAAAGCTTCCTCAAGGTCGTCACTGTGGTCCCCGGAGGTCTTGGACTTTACCAACATGTCGTCCACGTACACCTCCATGTTCCTCCCCAGTTGGTCCTTGAACATCCTGTTTACTAGACGCTGGTACGTCGCCCCAGCATGCTTCAAACCGAAAGGCATGACCACGTAACAGTAGACACCCTTGTCCGTGAGGAAGCTGGTGTGTTCCTGGTCCGCGACATGCATCTTGATCTGGTTGTATCCGGAGTACGCATCCATGAAGGATAAGATTTCGTACCCGGAAGTAGCGTCTACCATCTGATCGATTCGCGGAAGAGGGAAACAATCTTTCGGGCAGGCTTTGTTTAGGTCCGTGAAGTCAATGCACATTCTCCAGGACCCATCGGGTTTCGGGACCAGAACTGGGTTGGCCAACCACACGGGATAGTGTGACTCCTGGAGAAAGCCTATGGACATCAACTTGTCCACTTCAGCTTTGACGGCTTCGGCCCTCACTGGGTCTAACGGCCTCCTCTTTTGGAGAACCGGAGTTGCAGATGGGTCTATGTTGAGTGCGTGGCACGCAACATTAGGATTAATCCCCGTCATATCAGCGTGGCACCATGCCAGGATATCCTGATTATTCTTCACAGTGGCCACGACCTTATCTCGAATGGCCGACGGCAGGTTTTTCCCCACCTGAATGACTTTGGTGGGATCTCCCAGGTTGAGGATCACCTCTTCGACTTCCTCCATCGGCTCTATCGCTTTCTCGATTCCCACTCTTGGGTCAAGTTCGTCAAAGTATGCCTCTTGAGCACCCCCAGTTTCTGGTAATTCTTCCGCCAAAGGAATGGCAGCAACCGTCTCCTGGACCGTGTAGACGGATCGGACGGAGACGTTATAACAGCTTCGTGCACTTCGCTGGTCTCCTCGGAGGGTGCCGATACGCCCATTGTCGCATGGAAACTTCAAGCATAAGTGGCGTATCGAGGTTATGGCCCCACAATCTATTAGGACCGGTCGGCCTAGGATGGCATTATACGCCGTGGGGTAGTCGACCACCACGAATGTGCTGTGCTTGAAGGCACAAGCGTCGCTTTCTCCGCTGAGGGTGACTGGGAGTTGAATTTTGCCTAATGGCATGAGTGCATCCCCATTGAACCCTTGAAGCTGGATGGGGCATGGGGTCAGGTCTGTCTCGGTTAATCCGATCGCGTGGAAGGCCGCTTTGAAGAGGATGTTTACGGAGCTTCCGTTGTCGACCAAGATCCGTGAGACCTTCTTATTTGCAATTTGGGCTTCCACAACGAGGGGATCGTTGTGGGGGAAGTGCACATGTCGAGCATCGTCCTCCGTGAAGGTGATGGGAAGGTCTATCATTCGGGGACGTTGAGCAGGTGATGGAACCAAGGCGCACATCTCCCCGGTGTGTTCTAACTCCCTCAAGTACCTCTTCTAGGAGTTGCGGGTGCTTCCAGCAAGGTGCGGTCCTCCGGAAATGGTGGCTACGTGTCCGTCAACGGGTGGCGGAGCAAGGCCGGGCAGATATGGGTTGCCCGGTCCTGGAGCCAACAAGGCAATGGGTGCCGGAGTGGTTGGAGCAGGAAGCGCTGGGAACTGAGACCCGAGAGCTTGGGGGTGACCGGCTCCAGGAGCGCTAGCGGTCCCCTCTGTCCCGGGGAATATGCAGCTCCGTGAACTACCCCCTGTCCGGGATAGATAATGGGTATCCTCACCCACTGACCGAGGTGTCCCGCTCTTGCCAGGGACTCGATCTCATCCTTCAGCTGAAGGCACTCGTTCGTGGTGTGCCCCACGTCTCCGTGGAACTCACACCTCTTATTGGAGTCTCGCGGACGCCTTCCTCCGTGAGACACTTTCGGGGGCTTCCTGTAGTTGACCATATTACAGGTCGCCCGATAGACATTCTCTCGCGAGTCTATCAAACTGGTATATTCCATGAACTTGGGCTCATAGTCCTTCCGGGGTTTCTTTGAATGGTCTCCCCAGTTGGAGTTTCTTCCGCTTCGTTTGCTCCGCGATTGGCTCAAATTTCGTTCTGGGCCTTCCGCTTGCGGCTGCGGCATGCCAGGAGCGATACTACATCCGGTTTGTACAGCTCCGTACCCAGAGAAATGGGTTTGACTCGGCGTCTGAGCAGACGCGGAAGGCCCATACACACTTGGAGTGAATTGGGCTCCTGGAAGCGTGAGGGCTGGTGCGGGAGCTTGCGAAGCAAAGCTCGGTGCAGTCACGGAAGGCGTTGGAGCCGGGGGAACTCCAAAGGCCTGCTGGTAGGCATCCTCAAGGTTGATGATTCCCTGAGCTTTTGACATGAATTCGGACAGCGTTTATGCCCGTCTCCTTTGCATTTCCCCCCATAGCAGGGAGCCGACAGTAAGGCCCGATTGAAGGGCGATCAGCTTCATGTCATCGCTGACCTTGGTCTTTGCAGTAGCTTCCATCATTCTCTGAATGAAAGCTTTGAGGTTCTCATTGGGTTGCTGCTTGATGTTGGTTAAGGAACCAACCTCCATGTCGTGGTCGCGGGCAGCAATGAACTGCCTCCTGAATGCGGACTGTAGCTCCTTCCAACTGTGGATTGATCCGGGAGCTAATCTTTTCCACCAGTCCTCCGCGGACTTGGTAAGGGTGAGTGAGAAGCACATGCATTTGGCGTCCTCACTGACACGCGCCACTTGCATCATTTTGTTGTATTTAGCTAGGTGGGTACGCGGGTCTGTCCTCCCATCATATAATTCTATGTGAGGCATTTTGAAGTTATCCGGGAGGGACGTTTCCGCGATCCTCCGAATACATGGTTCCGGGTCTTCCTCCTCAGAGTCTGACAGGGCCCCACTTTGCTTCCGGACCAGCTTGGTCAAGGCAGCAATCTGTTCCTCGAGCCTCTTCGTATCACTCTCCAGGAGGTCACGTCCCCGGAGCTTGTCATTAATATGATTTCGGAGGTCATCTCCGCGAGGCCGGGCCTTTTCTCCTTTGGCCTTTTCATACTTGGCCTCCAACCTTCTTCTTAGGTCCACCGTGGACCAACTATCTTCGGAGTGCGAGTTCGCAGCCCGACCGTCCTGGTTGACGGAATCACTGGGGCGGTTGTTCCTTCCCCTAGGCCTGGGTGCCTTAGCACCGGACCCTTTAGGCACGGAGTGCCCCCTTGGGGCTGAAGGACGTCTGGGCTTAGGAGCGCCAGAGACCTTCTGCGCGCGGGGGGGGGGGGGGGCAGTCGGCCTGGTGATTCACGCCTTTAGGAGGTGCAGGGGCGTCAGCGCGTACAGGCTCTCCAACTTTTTCTTTGCCCTTGTTAGGGGCGGCTTTGGATGGTCCAGCAGCGGCTGGATCCGGCATAGCGGCATCAGCACCACCTAAAACAGAGGCGTCCTCGTCCGAGTCGCCTAGGTCTCCGAACTTGCTTTGGAGGCGCTCCATCATGCGCTGCATTTTTTCGGAGAGGCGCTCCTGCTCAGCAAGCTTGGCTTTGGTGACCTCCAGTTCTTCGGCTACTTGGACCAGTTCTGGGTCCTTCTCATAGTAGCAGCCGTCCTTGTAATAACCGTCTTGGACATACTCTTCTTCGTCTTCTAAGTATGTCGTATCTTCGGTACTGACCCGATCCTGGCGGGATGTCGGGTCTTCACTTTGGTAGTCCAAGGGTTCGTTTTGCACCGCATCTTCCATCACAGTATCGGGGTTGACCCTAGCATTTTTGTCAACCGCGGATTTTCTCGTAGTCACCATCTCTTTAGCACGAAGTGAATACAAAAAACGTACACAGAAAAAGAGCTGACTAACAACTTCCTACAGCTCTCAATGAAAGCACCAAAATGTTTACCGAGTTTTTCGGAAACGAATACAAACAGAATAATAAAAAGATAAGAACTGTAGAAGTGCTGAAATGTAACTAAACAAACAGTGTTTTTACGTGGTTCAGGCGTTAACAAGCCCTAGTCCACGAGTCGATGTTATTATACTTGGAAAGGATTACAGTAAGATGGTTGGTGTACAAGAACTTCACACACTCACAGTGTTTCTCTCGGGTTCTCTTGAAGAAGATGAAGCTAGAGAGATTTTAGTAGAGTTCTTGCTATGTGATTTGTTGGCCGTCCCTCTTCTTGTAAAATGAAGGGGTCTTTATAGCTAGGGTTTTGGATTAGGGTTTTTCTCTACGTACATGAGTCTTAATTACACCAGCCATAAATAGGGGATACAATTACTGTAGTAGCATGGCTACAAGACTCTATGTGGGTATATTTACGTGAAAGTATGGGGAACACACAAAGTCAGCCGTCTTTTCCAAGTTGTCAGCGGAACAGTAGGCGAAAAGGTACCCTTAGGCGTGCTGGGATGTGTGCGGCTTTGACCTGTCGGGCGTGTCAGGCGGGATCCTGTGTCAGGTGGATATCATTCCAAATATGCCTCCTCCATGACTCGACCGCTTGGTTTTGTTCCGTGCGAGGCACGGAACTGTTTCCGCGAAGACCACTTGAAGAGCTTCTCCTGGAAGGAGCTTCCCCGAAGGATATCCCTTCGGGAGTCCGAAAGAGTTGACGAGATTCCGTGTCGTGTTTGCTTGAAAGAGTAACCCGGACACTAAACGGGAGAGGCGAAGCCTTTCTGTCCATCCGCGAGCTCTGGTCACCTACCGTGAAAGACATTGGTAATTCTGCTTCCCCGAGGACATCAATCTAAACGCTATCCGGAAATCTGGATAACAAGCCTCATACCGTACTGTCTTAAAATCTTAACACATTCCTTCAGATCGGGGACATGGTTATCGGCAGTTTTCGACTTGACCAACATGTCGTCAACATACACTTCCATGTTTTTCTTGATCTCATTAGCAATCATCTCGTTGACGAATCTCTGATACGTAGCTCCAGCATTCTTCAGCCCAAAGGGCATGACCATGTAACAATAAACATCAGTCGGAGTCATGAAGCTAGTGTGTTCCTGGTCTGCTGGATTCATGGTGATCTGGTTATAACTCGACTATGCATCCATGAAGGACATAAGCTCATGCCCCGCAGTGGCATCTACCAATTGGTCAATTCTCGACAAGGGGAAGAAATCTTTGTGGAAGGCTTTATTCAGATCGGATAAGTCGATGCAGGTTCGCCACTTCCTGTTGGGCTTCGGGACCAAAACAGGATTGGCGACCCAGATCGGGTATTTTGCGTCGCGGATATAGCCGCACCTTAGGAGTCGAGCTACCTCCTCTTCTAAGGCCTCAGCTCGGATCGTGCCAAGTCGCCTTTGTTTCTGGGACTTCGCAGGCATGTTTTTGTCCAAGTTGAGGGTGTGCATGATGACATTTGGCTTGATCCCTATCATGTCTTCATGAGACCACGTGAACACATCTAGATTATCTTGCAGAAATCTTAGCAGCTCCGCCTTCCTCTCATTACACAGGTTTTTTCTGAGCTTTACCACCTTCGAGGGGTCTTTCGGGTCGATGTTCACCTCTTCGAGTTCTTCGATGGCCTGGAGCTCAGATCTGTCTTTGCCTATACTGGGAACGATATCATCATTCAAGGTGATACCTTCCCCATTAGCTTCCTGAGGTTTTTCTATCTCAGGAATAGGTCCTACTCCCTAAGATTCCTCATTTCCGCTTTGAACGGTCATCGTTTGCTGCCCGGGTCATGATTTTCCCTTCATGGAAATGCTATAGCATTCCCTGGCAGTGATCTGATCACCTCGGACCATACATATCCCCATAGAGGAAGGGAACTTGACTGTGAGATGGCGGATAAAAGTTATTGCCTCAAATGCCATCAATGTAGGTCAGCCCAGAATAGCGTTGTATTCGGCGGGAAAATCGATAACCACGAACTCGAGGAGCTTAGAGACAGTTCGGGGCCCCTCTCCCAAGCTTATTACTAGCTCAATTGTTCCTATCGCTGCCGACCCTTCCCCAGAAAATCCATACAGCATCATGGTGGTGGCCTTCAGCTCAGTGACAGACAATCCCATTTTCTCCAGCGTAGACCGGAACAGCAGGTTCACCGAACTCCCATTATCGACTAGTATCCTCCTAACTCTTCGGTTGGTGAGCTGGGCGGTTATGACTAGAGGATCGTTATGGGGGAACTGGACGGGACCAGTGTCCTCCTCGGTAAAAGTGATTGGTTGCCTCTCCAATCGTTGTTGTTTGGGTAGATGCTTCTCCGAGACGAATTCCACTCCGTTGTGAGCCTTCAACTCATTGACATATCTCTTTTGGGCACCTCTGCTCGTGCCAGCCAAATGGGGGCCTCCGGAGATTGTGGATATCTCTCCTCCTATTACAGGAGGAGGGGTATCCTGACTTATCCGGGGCCTAGGCTGATTTACCGGAGCCTCCGGGGCTGGCTGACTAGTAGGAACCCGGTTCCGCGCATATTGAGCCAAAGGTCCGGCTCTGATGAGTGTCTCGATATCATCCTTCAAATGCCTACAATTGTTAGTGTTGTGTCCAATGTCATTGTGGAATCGACAGAACTTGGAAGGGTCCCTCTTAGCCTTCTGGTGTTTCATAGGCTCCGGCTTTTTCCAGGGGAGGCGGGCAGATTTTGCTAGGAAAATGTGCTCCCTAGTGTTTGTGAGCTCGGTATAAGCCGCGTAGACTGGTTTAAACTTTTCCACAGGCTTGTTCTTCTTTGGACCGTACTGGCCGCCCTCGTTGCTCCCTTTTCTCTTGCCTCCACCCCCTTGGTTAATCTGGGTAACGGTTTGAGTCATTTTTATGACATTCGTTTCCACTCCAACGGGCTGATCAAGGGTTTGGCTGGTTCCCGTGACCGATGCTCGCGCCTCTTCCAGGTTTATCCATTCCTCGGCCTTGTTTAGGAATTCATCCACGGTGCTGACACCTCTTCTCTGTATCTCTTTCCATAGCCCGCCTCCAACAAGGATTCCCGTCTTCAAGGCCATAAGCTTGGAACTATCGTCCGCGTCCCTGGCTCGAGCTGCGACGTTTGCGAACCTGCTCATGTAAGCTTTCAGAGGTTCCCTGGGTTGTTGCTTCATGTTCGCCAGGGTGTCATCTTTGACGCGGGCAGCTTGAGAAGCTCGGAACGCCCTCTTGAAGTTGGCAGAAAAATTCTTCCACTAGCTGATGGAATGCTTTTTACACTGCTTGAACCACTGCCTAGCTGGCCCGATCAAGGTGGAAGGGAATATCAAACACCTCAGCTCGAGGCCGATATTATGGCCCATCATTAGGGTATTGAACATACCCAAATGATCCGACGGGTCTCCGTTTCCATCGAATTTAGATAGTTGGGGCATCCGGAAACTTGGCAGGTACGTTGTGGCTGCTATGTTGGAGGCAAAAAGCTCAAGTTCGTCCCCCGAGTCATACTCGTCCTTCTCTTTTTCTGAAAAGAGCTTCTTCATTAGCTCCTTCATCTGAGCTAAACGTTCTAGGGTCTGGTCCTTAATCCCTGGTTGTTCTGGGGCTGTTCAATAGCTCCAGTTCCATTATAAGCGTTAGGCGGGTTATTATCCCTCCAAGCTTGAGCTTGGTTAGGTGGGACATTCCCACTGTCACATACTTCGGAAAGACCATCCTCTCAGCGAGCATGACTTCCATTTCTGGCTGGATTCCCCTTCTGCGAGTTGAGGCGATCTCGAAGGTCGGCCCTCGACGTGGCCCGAGGGCTTTGCGCCGAACTTAAGCGATTACGCAGGTCTTCACTGGATCTGCCACATCGGTGGCTCCTGTTGGAAAAGCTTGGAGCCCGCTGCTGGGGGTGAGGATCTGAGACCTCCCCACGTGCTCGGGGGTGATGGGAAGGATCGGCGGGAGGACAATTTCTTTTGCTGCTCCCGTGTGTCAGAATGTCTCGAACTGGACGGGGAGGAGATGGGTATCTTATCGACAATGGGGGATGCCTAACTGGTGAAGCGATCCTAGTCCCATCAGGGCAGATCAAATTAACTCGCGGTCATTCTACTCTACCATCTCCAGCATCCTGTGCCCGGTGGTTTGACTGCAGCACGGGAGGGCTGGCCAGAGCAGGTTGTCTATGCGAGCCTTCCCCAGATCTCCTCCATGAGCTGCCACGAGCCCTTATGGGCGTGTTCAACGGTGGAATCAAGCTAGGAGTCGAGGTTCTGACTGATCGGCTGAATTGCTGATTGGTCCCGGCAAACTCCTCAAACATAGCTTCCTGGTTATGGTGTGACATGGGTGCAGAACTCGGGGTTAAGGTTATGACCGATCAACTAGGTATGGGCCGATTATCCCCGCAGGACTTGCGAGTCCCACTTTGCCTCTTTCTAACGTTAACGTCGGTTGCAAGAGGGGGTAGCCGGGCCAAGACTTCTTCGATATGCTTACTTGCTCTGGATAGCTGACCCCTCAACTATATGTTCTCCACCTCTTTCGCTGTCAGGTAACCCGGGTTCGGATTTGGCAGTCGGGGTGCCGAACTCCCGGTGTTGTCCTGGCCCATCGGCTGCTTTCCCAATCGCTGCTGGACCTCGGGGTTTGGTTCATCGGATATGGCGACATGGTGGGCCTCCTGCCCATCATGTTGATCTTCCTCGTTACCATGCCTCGAACGAGTAACCACCATGATCAGGTTTTTGAGACACCACCAATCTAAATCCTCTCAATGAAAGCTCCAAACTGTTAACGCGGTTCTTCGCCAACAGATAATTATACGAATAAGTAGGATGGATTCGTGCAAACTGGTGAACCGTAATATGAAAATAATTATATTCTAGACTTGAAAAACTAATAGCATGGGAAGATGGTCACTCCTTTCATTTTAGGTGGTTCAATGGTTAAAATCCCTCTAGTCCACCTATCGATATTATTGATATCTCTTTACTATTTCTTACTAAGTGTTTCTTTACAAAACTTATGCCAACCTATTGCACTACCCACAGTCCTGGTATTTATAGGAAGAAGATATCTGGGTTGGCAATGGGGTCATCCCGTGATCTCTTTACTCTTCACGTCATCTATGTGACGCTGATGATTAATTCATAAACCTTGTAGTGAAGTGTGGTCTAATCAACAAGTAAGGATGGGTAATGGGCCACATGGCCCAAATCAGATACAGGATGTCCGAATACGCACGTTTATATTGTGCATCTAAGAAATCAGGAATAAAACAGACATGTGATGTCTGATATATGCACGTTTATATTGCGTGGTTGACTTTACAAGGATTCGGGTGTCAGATCTCTGCCGCATTCCGAGCTTAATGTGGCGCCAGCTCGTGACACTCATACTACTAACACGATGCCTCTGAGTAGCAGTTAACTCTCTAATCAGCTTGGGCTGGATAGATGGAGGCCCGTAAGTAACAGCTCCAGGTGGATGATCTACACGTGGCAGATTGAATTAGGCCATTTTCTAGCTCGCCAATAGTGTGCGGATATTTAGGGCGTACAAGCAACAACTCTCAAGCTTACCTTATCTCATTTTTCTTCAATACAATCCAAAGATTAAGCAAATAATTGATTGTTCTCCGCCTAGTCGGTCAACTTTTCATTACCTCCCTGGTCAGTAAAATCTGCAACACCTCCCTTTTCTGTAGAATTCACAACGTTGTGCTGGTCGACATCCATCTCCTCTACTTCTTCTCTCTCTCCACACACAATCATGTTCTTCTCGTTGATTCCCCTACCTGCCTTGACCACTAAAGCATTGTAACACTCCCTAGCCTCCCTTTGGTTTCCTTGGATACATCCCTTGCCAGCATTGGTCGGGAATTCAATAGTAAGGTGCCATATAGACACCGCTGCGTGTAGAGCCATGAGTAGTGGTCAACCAATCACCACATATTACACCGATGAGCAATCTAATATCAAAAATTTTGTCAAGACTATCTTGTGCCTAGCAGCATCCCCTGTTGTGACATGTAATTTGATTGTTCTGGCCAATGACAGTCCTTCTCTAGTGAACCCATAAATAACTTGAGAGCATAGCTTCAATTCATTGATAGACAACTTCATCTTTTCAAAAGACGACTTGTAGATAATGTCCACAGAGCTTCCCATATCAAACAGGCACCTCATCCCCTTCATGTTTGCAACATGGGCTGTAATGACGAGTGGGTCATTATGAGGATACCTCACGTGTCTAGCATCATCTTTGTAAAATTAAGAGAGTCACTCTTGTATCGAGAATTCTTTGCGGGTCGCTTCTCAACAGTCATGAATTCTGATGTTGCATCCAACTCATGTCGAATTGTCCGGACATATATCTCCCTTGCTTTGTTACTATATCCAGCCAAATGTGGACCTCCACATAAAGTGTCTAAGGTAAAGTCCACAGGCTCGGGTTGCAAGGGTGGGGATCGCTGTCCTTTGAACCCAGGATTGTTGTTCTTCCTTCTCCTTGGGGTTTCTCTGCCCAGTACTTTTTCAACATGCCCGACCGGAGAAGAAATTCTATCTCATCATTGAGGTGATTGCATTCATTCGTGTTGTGACCATAATCTCCATGTAAACGATAAAACGTATTCATGTCTCTCTTATTCATCTCTTTCCTGATGGGTGGAGGCTTTCGATAGGGAACCTCCTGATGACTCGCGGATATATTTTCTGCCTGGTTGGCCAAGAGAATGGTATAATTAGTGAATTGAGGCTCATACTTAGTCGTCTTGTCATTTGGACCCAACTTAGCCTTCTTTTCTTCATGGCGGTCAGACCAGTTATTCCCACGTTTCTTTCCACCATTTTTACCGTTTCCGCCATTCTTAGGAGGGTCAGCTGATCCACCCGGATTGTTTATGCCCTTCTCCTCTTTCTTGATTGCATCATCCAATTTCATATACTTGTCTGTTCGGTCAAGAAATTTTTGAAGTGTTGAAATTGGATTTCTATGTATACTATCGCACAAAGGGCTCTAGTAAGTGATTCTCGAGGATATGGCAACCATCTTCCCCTCGTCTCCTACAGTAGTTGCTCTGTCGACCTCTCTCATGAATCTCTATATATAATTCATTAGAGATTCATCCTTCCCTTGTTTGATATGTGCCAAGTGGTTGGCGTAAACTGGTGGAATACGAGCAGCAATGAATTGTCTACAAAACTCCTTCCTAAATGTTCCCACGAAGTAATGGAATTCGACTTAAACTTCCAATACCATTCCTGGGTAGTATCTGTCAACGTAGTTGGGAAGACTCTACACTGATAATCATCACTTACCCCGAGCAGTTTCATTTGGTCCTCAAATTTCCAAACATGTGTGATGGGATTTGTTTTTTCTGTATACACCGGTGCTTTATATTTTTTCAGCGGCTGGGCTGCTTTGATCGGAGCAAAAAATGGACTGCCACTCCTGTGGTCTACTGAATCTATCCAAGAAGGTCGTTTAGATAAGCCTTTCACTATAGTTGTTAGTGCGTCAAGCCGGGCTTGGATGGCTAGCGCAACTGACGAGGCTCTAATATTTTGACCTCCCAGTCGGGCATTTTCATCTGGTGGATTTTCGTCAAGTATTTCTACTTGATCGATAAGGCGGATCAGATCTTGCCCTTTGACCTGGACGTTCTTTCTCTTCTTGCGAATAAAGCCCCTTAGATACTTCCGGGTAGCATGTCCTCCTAACAGATCGAACACTGTACTCTTTAATTTTTGAGAGGGCTTACTACATGGGACTTGCTCCTTCCCACTATGATGCTGGCCTGGATGTAGTGGCGGCTTCTCAGAATGGCTCGGGCGGTCATTTCCTCCTTCTTGTTGGTCGTTGCCCTATTTTCCCTTTGACTGGTCGATTTGATGACTATCAGCCTCATCTCGACCATATCTGTCTTTTTATTGTAGAGTTTTCTATTCTGGAGGAGCTCTGGTCTGCTTATTCCCGGGTAGAGTCTTCTTACAACCCGACCGGTGACTTCTTGATCGAGAAGTTTTTTACCAGCGACTTCTGGAAGGGGTTCTAGAATTCTCCCTTGTGTCGACGCAGTCCTAGAGAAAAATTCATCATCTGTCTGACCAATGCGATTGCTTCAACTTCGGTCTAGTCCCCGAGAATTAGCCCTGCTACAAGAAACTTCTGACCAACATTATTGTTTCTTGCTCCTTGGGCAGCTACTTATGCCGCGGCTTGGGCATTGGCTTGGGCCAATTGAGTAGTTGCTTCCAGAGTAAGTGCTGCTTCACGATGTCGTCGGTCGGCTTCCTCCCTTCGTTGACATACCGGGCTTCCTGGGCGCCATAATGGTAGGATAGTAGTGTGTTTCTTCTATTCGAGCTCTCAATGAAAGCACCAAAAATGTTGACCATGATTTTGGCCAACGATGAGTAGACATCAAAATGATAGTAAACCTTAAATAGAAAAGACCGACACAAATAATTTTCTAGTGGTTCAGCCCCAATTTGTTGGTAATAGCTTAATCCACTTGGATTTGTGATATATGTAGCCTACACTTAAGATCAGATGAAGGTGAGCCAACTGAGTTTCTTAAGTGTAAGTAGGAAAATACAAAGTTTCTCTCTCTAGAGAACACCAGCTTTCTCTCTCTAAGCTCTCTCAGAAAATGCCCTCAAAAATGATGCCATGAGCTCTTTATTTATAGGCTCATAGATCGTATAAGAAAGATCCCCCGAACTGAGAGAATATCTATTTTTTTTAACCAACTCTAACTAATAAAAAAAATTTAAATATAACCATATGGCTATTACTTTGGGATATCTGAGAGATTCTCGTGGTAGTTACGGGTGATTATGGCTGAAGTCTTTATTGAGGTTCTTTAAAAAAGTCACTTGGCATTTAACTCCTGAGATTCTAAAACATCGAGTCGGCCACACTATTCAATCTGACATAGTTGGTTGGCTAAATCTTCCCTTTGATGTAGCTGGTCGGGTGAAACACTTTTCTGATGTAATTGGTTGGGTGAAACTCCTTTATCATATAACAAGTCGGGTGAAATACTATCATGATTTAACCGTTCTGGTGAAACACCTTCATGAAGTAACTAGTCGGGTGAAACACTCCCTGACCAGTTAAATTATCACCTGGTTAGGCAAATAACGTCCTGACCAGGTACAACCATCTTCTCGGCAAATGTTCTTCTGACTAGTGATATCACAACTCCGTAGGACATTTTCTAACCTTTGCACTTCCTTTGGTAAACCTATTTATTGACCATTAATATGCCACTTGATGACCATGCATTGCCACTTGTCACGGAACTGGAACTTTGGGGATAACATCACCCTTGCATGTGTAGGTCATAGGTGATCTGAGGACCATGGACCTATAATACGAATGTAAAATCTCGTGTTTTGAACACCCGTTAGTAGCCGGTCGGAGCTGGTGAAGAATTATGTGGAATATTATTTTGATAAATGATATTATACGAATTTGTGATGATTCGTGAATTTTTATAGCCGCTGTGATGATCCTGTAAAGCATCTAGCTTTATGCAAAGAAAGATTGGTCTCGGACCAAGGGATAAGCCCTAATGGGAGAAAAGTCTAGGATTAAATAAAATAGGAAATACTATGGCATAAAAATATAAATTTTGGTTTGAACTCTGAGAATTTATTGTTGGGCTGGTAAATTTTAAGAGAATTGATTGAGGTTTGAATTCCAATCAAACGGACTTAAAAATGAAAATATCCTTGCTCGGACTTTTAAGGGCATCTTGGTCAATATGTGATAAATTGCCAAATTTATGCGATGTTGTGACAAATTTTATTTTTGGTCACAAATTAATTTAATTATTTATTCTTTGAGATTTAAAAACTATAGGTTAAAAGTTAATTGAAATTTAGAGCATAAAATTCCCAAAGGTCCCTTGGATTCCTTAAATGTTAGGTAAAATAAGCAAGGGCATAAAAGTAATTTCCAAGAGAGAGAGAGAGAGGGGTGGGCAGCAAGGCTAGGTCCTAGGGTTCTCAAGAGCTAAGACACATACCCCAAAGAGAATAGGAAGAGTCTTACACATTCACAAGTTAAGGGTTTAATCATTGTTTTCCTCTTAGTACAATTTTCTCTCTACCATTTCTCCCCAAAACCGAGGCACCCTTTTCACCCCTTCCCTTTCATTTTTCTAACTCTGAAAAGAAAAATCAGAGCCTCTCTCTCCCTCTCAATTCGTCCCTCTCCCTTAGTCTCTCAAGGTACAACTCGTTTGAAGCTAGTGTATCCTCCTAAGGAAAACCGAGCTCAAGGTAAGTGAAATCCTTTCTTTTTATTCATTCTTTCTCCTTCTTCTTTAAACTCAAAACCCTAGGGTTCATTGTGCATGCATGTGATCTAAAATCCATGCATGGCCTAGTTCTTGAACTCAAGAGTTCAAGAGAGGTCTTTACTAGTTGGATCTCAAAGTTGAGCACCATTGTGATCAAATAAAGAAAGGTAAGAGGTTTTTGTAAGCTTTCATGTTCTTGTCCCTCATCTAGTTTCTTTCTACCCTAATATTTTCCTAAAAATATTCATGTGGGACTTGGGGCTCGGTTTTCAAATTTTAGAGCACCAAGGGAAAGCTTTGAAGAACTATGGAATACATCTTCAAGCTAGGGCTTTAAAAGGTAGAATCTATGGTTGTTTTCTTTATGTTTTGTGGTCAATCTAGTAGATCTGGTTGTATAGGGTATTTCAATAATCTTTGAGTTAATTTTATGCTTAAGGTTGAGATTGTGTGGTATAATGATTTGCATGCATGCATGTGGCTAGGGTTTATGCTTGAAAGCTTGTTGTTGTTGAGTGTGAGTAAAAATGCATGCTCCAAAAATTTCTTGGTCTAGCTTCCAACGGGTCAGATCGCCTTCCATTGCCCCTTTTTGGGAAAGTAATTTGTATATTTGCATATTTCTTTGTGATTACTTGATCACAGACTTTAGAAAATTGTAAAAATATATTTTTAAACTCAAGTTACGCACGTTTTAGTATTTTGATGTAAATCTGGAAAATATCTGGGTAGCATGCACTGCCCAAATTGTTTTGAATTTTGAACGGGTTTTGCTACCTAAAGAGCTATAAAATTTTGTAGGGTCTTAGTTTAAATGGGTATAAGGGTTACTATAATGTTGTGGAGGAAAATTATGGTATAAGAGATATAATTTCTCAAAGTTTGCCCTAAAATCTGGAAACAAAACTTATGGGTTGCAAGCACTGCCTAGATTGCTTTAAATATTTTGATGGGTTCTTTTTCTCAAAAAATTATCAAATTTTGAAGGAAGCTAATATAGACATGTACATATATCCCTTAAATGTTTTAGAAAGAACTGGGCTACAATGGAAGAGAAATAAATTTCCAAATTACCTTAAAATATGGGAAAACTTCTAGGCAGCAGACAATGGCCAGATTTCTTTAAATATTTGAATGGGTTTTTCTATCCCAAAAATTATGAAATTTTGAGGGGAATTAGTTAAGTTGTGTGTAAGGATCCTTGTATAATTTATATAAAATGTTTCACGGTTTAAGACTATTTATTTTTTTAAGTTTGCCCTAAAACCTTAAAAGTAGTAATTTCGAACCTTAACAAAAAATAATTTTTTAGGAGGTTAGTTCTCTTTACTTAAAACTAGTTTTGACAGGAGGCTTTTGCATAGTTCCCATCCTTATGACACAGAATACGTGAACGTTAGTTTAAGGATTTTGGTTAAAAAAAAGACAATTGAGGGCAAAATCTTAAAAATGGAACTTTATCTCTCTAAAACATATAGTGACAATAAAGTTTCAGAAATGAGAAAAAATAATCATTTGCAAAGAGAACTAAGGAATTATAGACTTAACCAATCCCAAATCAGCTTGAGTTAATTTTAAATTTAATTTCTTACCATTTTATAAGTTAAGGGTCCAATTGCCCTTCTAGGTTATGGATAAAAATTGTAAGAATAAGAGTTTCGGTTTTGTAGAAACATAAAGAGAAATGGATAATATTGTCAAATATTATTTGTATAGGGTCAAAAAGTGATGTTTTGGTAAATGATAGAAAATGGTAAACTTTCGAAAGCAGACGATAAGTTAAGTAGAACTCCTTTTGCCTAAAACCAAAATACGAGTTATCTAATAAGAGAGTGCTTTAGTTAAAGAATATGAAGATGCACAGCACGGAGAGCATGTTGCGGTGAGGTCGATTTTCTCATGATACTGTAAAGACTGAAACAAAATCCGGCCTTATACATTGTGAGGTGTATACGAGGCTATAGTATAGAATCTCTAAGAGAACTTTATTGCATTTATCTATCATAGAATATTAGCTATAAGAGTATGCCATAGTTTAATTCGAGTATACTGTATTAATTACAATAACCGCAAAACAAGAAAATGAATAACAGTGTTAAAGATCCAGCTGGGAACTATGGACTCCAATATGTTAGCCTTTCTCTTTCTTGGCTACAACTTGGATATACTAGTGTGAGCTTGTAGTAGTAGATTACACTAGTTTTGTTTGGGTCGTTAAGACTAGGGTATGCTTAATGCCTACCTTTGCAATGCTTATGCATTATGTGGCTTAATGGTAAGTGAGTTCGGGTTGGAGCCAGAACCGTATTGTAATATTGTTTGGGTTGGAGCCAGGACGTGGTAAATTATAGTTCGAGTCGAAGCCATGACATGGTGAAATTATAGTCTAGGTTGGAGCCAGGACATGGTAAAATTATAGTCTAGGTTGGAGCTAGGACATGGTAAGATAAAGTCCGAGTTGGAGCCTGGACATGGTAAGATAATTCGGGTTAGAGCCAGGACGTTCAGAGGGAATCCAGGGTGGAGCCAAGATCCTTTATGCTTGTTGAGTTGATTAAATTGTGTAATTATACATATCGCGAATGTTTTGGGATTTTCTGAGTACAGGTTTATCATGATATTTGTAACGTTGGTTGTTAGGTACAATCAAAGAATTTGATTCTGATTTGGCTATCGTTTGAGAATTGTATGATAGGGTTGGAAATTATCCAATACCCTAATGATCGGCAATGATATCTACCTGAGGCAAACCCATTACTAGGTTTATAATACTTGTGTGTAAGGGTATTCTTACTAAGCATTCTTGCATCCCTAGTTGTTTCATGTTGTAGGTATGTGAAAAAGCAAAGTGGGGCAATGAGCGCCGGAGTCTGCTTATGGATATGTACATGTGGCCTGACCTAGGGAGGTTTTTGATGGATCACCATTTTGAAAAGAAAAAGGTGGAAATTTATTATTTCTTTTGGGATAATTGTTTTGTTATAACTTTGTAGAAGAATATTTGTATTTCTTTTTGCTAAATGAAATGTGTGCGCACACGATCTTTTTAAATTCTGCATGATTTTGGTCTTGTATGTTTTTAGGGTCATTATAAGTAGTATTAGAGCTCAAGTTGAGTCGATTCTGTAGACAAACCCACATGTACATTCTGCAAGACAGACCGACACTCACTGTAAGTACTGTCTTTTCATATCTTTTTCCTTTGCTTTCTTTCATTTAACTCGATTCAATAAATTGTAGGTTATGGCTGATATACCTGAGATAGGTGACCATGTGATAGAGAACCTACCCATGATCCTTAAGCCTATGATCGATTATTATAGACTCTTTAATGATGAGAATCCTCGATGCTTCAAGTAAGATCAATGGCATCGGCGTGCCATTTGGCAATGGACGCATTACATGACAGAAGTCTTTGATAGAGCCAACATACCCAAGTGACGAAGAGTGCAATATGTCAGCACTTGTCTGAGAAGCTCGACACATATATAGTTTCGTCACAGATGTTGGCAGCTGGTTCACGACACGTGGAATGACTTCTGTATGCCTTTTGAGCTGGCATTTGAGACATGGATTGACCTATCTCAGTGGCTTGTAGCATACCTCGAGGCAGGGCAGTATATTCTGAGGAAGATCCCGAGCAGCCTGACGAGTATACTGACATAGAGCTGGATATGGTGATGGATAACCTAGAATAGGTTATGCTATGAGGGTCTTGTTGATACTTTTTGGTAAAGACTTGGCAACCTACTAGGTTGCAGGGCTCTTGTGTAGTTGTAGCAGGTAGATGTGGAAACCCGGCGTGTAGCTAAGGTTCTCTTCTCTTTTGTATTTATCGTGCTGCTAACTAAAACTTTATGGCATGTTTTATCATGATCATTTTGTATTGCTAGGTTATAGGCCTGAATGTTATGATGACCTGTTTTGAGTTGAATCGTTATGATTTTCTTGTCTTTTCCTTGTGTGTGGGAAACTTGTACACTCAAATGTTTTAAACATTGTTGTATAGAGACTCGCAATGTTGTCTGACACTCGAGCCATGAGAGGTCAATCTGTTAATCCACAAAACACAACCAAGAGAGCAGCCATTGACCAAGATGTAGGTCGTGGCCGAGGTCGAGGAAGGGGTCGAGGCCGAGGACAAAGAGCACAACCATAACCAAATATGGAAACATAGATAGAGGATCTGAGAAGGACTCTGCATGAACTAAATGCGACAAACGCTCAGATATTTGAGACATTGATGAAGAGATTCCAGGAAGAGCCACACAACCCCACACCCCCAGAACCCCGAAAAGACATTCCCAAACAATGAGAATTCCTAACAGGTGGGAGCAAATATGCTAGCGAATGAACCTAGAACAGAACATCCAAAACCGATCTCGGGATGGTTGAGCAGGAAAAATCCACCTGTGTTCGAAGGGTCTTCGAACCCCCTCATAGCAGAAGAGTGGTTCAGCGTGCTGGAGAGAATCTTTGACTTTGTGGAAAATACCGGAAGGGAAAAGGTAATATGTGCAGTGTATATGTTGAGGAAGGATGCCCACATCTAGTGGGATATTTCTAGGAAGGGGCGTGATGTCGAACCGGTGGAATGGGCAGAATTCCTAAACTTGTTCAATGCCAAGTACTACAACCAAAGAGTGATAAAATAGGAGGTGATTGAGTTTGCCATCCTAGTCCGAGGCTCATCTAGCGTACAGGAATACGTGCGCAAGTTTGACCAACTCTCAAGATTTGCTCCTGATCTGGTGAACACTAAAGCGAACCGGGTATGCAAATTCATGAAGGGGTTGAAAAGAGAGATAGCTCAGTTTGTGGATCCCAGGAAAACCAGCCCGGATACTTATGATGAAGCCATGGAGTGAGCAATTCGCTAAGAGTCATGGCTGGTGCAAGAGGAGAAAGAGCCCTACTGAGCTGAAGAACGAGCACATGTCTTCAATGACCGGGGAAGGTACTCTAGTAACTAGAGCGACCCTTCTGGAAGGTTTGCATACAGAGGCAATAGAAGTGTGGGGAAGACAATTACTCAAGGAAACTCTCGGTTTCCCAATTGTGGAAATAATAAACGAAGAATGGAGCCAACAAGCCGAAGCTCGAACTTCAACAAGCAGCCAAAGAGAGAAAACAATTATTGGCCACATTCTATAAGTGCAACCGACGCCACCCAGGCGAGTGTAACACATGTAATTGCTTCACTTGTGGAAAACCTAAACATTTCTCCAGGCACTGGCCAAATCTCGGTCAGAAGGAAGGGAATGACCAACCAAATCCAATTGGAGCTACACTACGAGTTTATGCACTCACCCAGGGTGATAAAGGAGCTGGGACATCCGACATGGTGTCTAGTTAGCTTCCTATGGCTAATAACTTAGCATATGCATTGATGGACACTAGTGCACCCCATTCTTTTATTGTTGCATCTTATGTTAGTAAGATAGATAGAAAGCCTGAGCCTATGGTACTGTCTTTGGTTAGAGTCGTACCAGTCTGGGTAGAGGGTCGCAAGTTGACCATGGATTTGCTAGTTTTAGATTTACATGAGTATGGTGTTATTTTTGGTATGGATTGGCTAACCAAATATTTGGCGGTGGTGAATTGCAAATCAAGAAAGGTATCTTTTAACCAACCTAGGGAAGAATCGTTCATGTTCGAAGGCACAACCCAAAAGAAGAATTTTGCTATGATCTTCACCTTGAAGGCTAGGAAATTACTGGACGATGGATGTATCGACTACCTGGCAAACGTAATAGAAAAGGATAGGGAATCTAAGCTACAACCAATTCAGGTAGAAGTGGTGTGCAAATTTTTGAGGGTGTTTCGTGAGGATCTTCCAAGGATACCCCCAGATCGGGAAGTCAAGTTTGAGATCGATTTAATTCCAGGAACCATATCTATTTTAAAGGCACCGTACTGAATGGCACCGATGAAGCTCAAAGAATTGCAAGTGTTGTTACAGGACTACTTAGATAAAAGATTTATACAACCAAGTCATTCTCCTTGGGGAGCCCTGGTACTATTCGTGAAAAAGACAGACGACACCATGATAATGTGCATAGACTACTACGAACTCAACAAAGTGACGATCAAGAACTGATACCCATTGCCCAGAATTGATGATCTATTCGATCAAGTGCAGGGAGCATCGGTATTCTCGAAGATCGATTTGAGATTCGAATACTACTAGTTGAAAGTCAAGGAATCGAATATTCCCAAGAACGCATTCCGAACTTGGTATGGCCACTACGAGTTTGTGGTGTATTTTGGACTCACCAATGTGCCTGCTACATTCTTGGATCTTATGCATGGGGTACTGGGTGAGTATCTAGATAAATTTGTGATCGTGTTTATAGACGATATACTTGTATACTCATGAAACCAGGAAGAATACACTAAGCACCTGGAGCTGATCTTACAACGTTTACGTGAGAAAAAGTTGTACGAACAATTCTCCTAGTGCAAATTTTGGCTAACTAAAGTAAGTTTCCTAGGGCACATGGTGTCAGGAGACGGAATTGCAGTCGAACCAGCCAAAATTGAAGCGGTGAAACAATGGAAGGTCCCAAATAGCGCACAAGAAGTTCGTAGTTTCTTGGGTCTGGGAGGGTATTATAGGTGCTTTGTGGAAGGCACAGTCCATCAATCTTCACCGACTCCTGCATTGGATTTCTCATGCCAAGCATGTGTCGAATACATATAAAAGTATATTTTTTTGATAGCCTTGCTGCGACAGTGTATCATCTCTGGCAAGTAAGAAATGATGTGCTTTGGAATCAAAAGTTATGGCAAGTTCATCATACAGTTAGTAGAATTCAAAATGATTGTAAATTTCGAATGCTTAGTGTGTTTCCTTGTAAAGCCTCTAAGGGAGATAGGGAATTGTTTAACAGATTAATTTGATCTGCAATATACAGATGTATAGGAGTTAACTGTTCTGGTCTAATACCCGGTTTTGGGTTAGTTTTTTTGGGTTATTGTATATGTATTGGGTGTGCAAGACTTGGCTGTATTGGTTTGTTTGAGTAATACAATGGCTTATTCATCAAAAAAAAAAAGGTGTGGTCTTGTTCCTCAGAACCTTGTCCTTCTTTACTAATATTTGAAGTGGTTGTTCCTCATAAGACAAGTCTGACTGCTGCTCCAGATCTTCGTGACTTAGCACATGAGTCTCATCTCACACATACTTTCAGAGCATCTCACCTGACAATGTTGGAGGTAAGGCCAACCTGTAGGCCACCTGACCAATCCTTTTTAGGATCTCAAAAGGTTCTACAAATCTGAGGCTCAGCTTGCCCTTCTTCCCAAACCTTTTCACCCCTTTCAGCAGTGAAACTCTAAGAAAGAAATAGTCTCCTATTTGGAACTCCATTTTCCTATGCTTCAGATCTAAATAACTTTTCTGTCTATTTGTGATGCGAGCATCCGAGCTCTGATCTTCTCAATGGCCTCATTGGTCCTCTGAACTGCTTTAGGACCTAATTATTTCCTTTCACCCATCTCATCCTAGTGAATGGGTGATCTACACTTCCTACATTACAACATCTCATATGGAGCCACTCTAATGGTCACCTGATAGCTGTTGTTGTAGGAAAACTCTATCAAAGGCAAATATTTACTCCAATACCCTTCAAAGTTCAAAATACATGTCTGAATCATGTCTTCCAATGTCTAAATCATCCTCTCAGACTGATTGTCTGTCTGACGATGGTAAGTTGTACTAAATTTCATATATTTACCCATAGCTTTCTCCAAACTTCCCCAAAACATGGAAGTAAAGATGGGGTCCCAATCTAACACAATAGACCTAGGAGCTCCATGAAGGCGTACTATCTCTTTCATATAGAGATCAACGTAACGATCCAAAGTAAAGTTTGTCCTTACCGACAAAAAATGGGCTGATTTGGTATACCGATCCACAATCACCCACACTGAATCATGCTAGCCCACTGTTCTGGGCAATCCAACCACAAAGTTGATAGTGATGTCCTCTAATTTCCATTCAGGGATACCCAAAGGCTATAATAGCCCTGCTGGTCTTTGGTGTTTAGCCTTGGCCATATATTGAGTCAGTTCTTGCTTCATCCCAGGCCACCAATATTAGGTTTTTAGGTCCTAGTACATCTTTGTGGTGCCTGGATGCAGAAAATAAGATGTAGTATGAGATTCATCCAGAATCTCTCGTCTGATAGCAGAATCAATCGAAACACAAATTCGCTCCATGTTTCTCAGTAAACCCAGCTCCTCCATAGTGTAGTCTCTAGCCACTCCATCTAGGACATCTTGTTTATGCCTCATCAACTGAGGATCATTCATCTGCCCTTCCCTAATGCTTAGAAATTTAGAATACAATAGTTATAACTATATATATTAACTTTGAAATCTGAATTACTTTTGTAGATTTAGTCACAAATGTTAACTATATACAAATGCTTTATTGATTTTTGGTGTTGTTTTTATGTTTAAGTTGTCGTTTTTCTATTTTTGCTGTTGTATATTTCTGATACTGTTTTTTTTATCAAATAGGTCAGGGGAATTGACATAAACATTTACAATTTCTCTAGTTAAAACATTATGGGACAGTTCCTAACTGATTCAAAAAATCACATTTTTTAGCATTTGTGGTAGCTCTCCACTGATGCAAAACAGCATGTCATTTGTGTCAGTGCCCAACTATCACAAACATGACATTTGTTGCAGTTTTCCACTGATGCAAATGATTGGTATGGACCCAAATGTTGAAAAAAAACTATAAATTTCATTTGTGATAGTGGGACATTGACCCAAATGTTGAAAAAAACCATAAATGTCATGTTTGTGATAGTTGGGTACTGACGAAAATGCCAGGCTGGTTTGCATCATGGGATTTCGCATCACTTTTAATCAGACGAAAAAAAATCAATTGTGGAAGTTGGGAACTGTCACAAATGACTATTTTTGTAGTAGAGGAATCAAAATACTAAAAATGCATGAACAAGTGTTCATGAATACTCAGGATTCAGACTGATCTGCACATGAATTAAATATTTATCGCAAATTGTATGATTATATATAAAAAAAAATTAATTCACATTAGTCGAGCCATATATAATATAAATATATTGATATTAATCCACATTTAGATCACATGCATTAATAAAATGATTAGTAAATTGTACTAGCACCCATTCATTAAAGATTTCATACTTTAATATGTTGCTGAAAATTTTATTCATTATCTATCATCTTAATCCTTTTGTGCTTATACAATATCATACTCTCATTAATGGATATAGAATTTTATGATATTTATAATAATTATTCAATATTTTTTTAAACAATCAATTATAAAGAAATTTCACTTTTATTTAATTCCAAACAAAATATTTTATTACATGCTTTTAGGGTGCCAACCCTAACAAAGAGAGCCCGCCACAACTACAGTGTGATCATCAACAACATCCCTAATGACTTCAAGGGAAGTGCTCTTAGAAGTAGGAGCCACTAACCTCAACGGTAGGCAAATGGAACAAAGGGGTTCTCCTCTCCTTAGCAATTCATCTGAATGCTCAGCAAGACAAGAGATGGAGAGATCACCCAATTCTTTGAGAAATGCACGAGAACTATATTGGCCCACCTCTAACCCTAGATTGTCATAGTACGACCTCAGATGACGAACTTTTCTTCTTTGGTCAGTGTTATAAGTTATTACCATATCTAAAATGCTCTATAATTCTAGAATGTTCTAGAAGGTACTAGGAAGAACATAGAACATTCTAGAAAGTTCTGGAAGAAACTTATAAGTCATTAGCAACTCTAGAATGCCCTAGGAAGTTATAGAATGTTCTGGAAAGTACTAGGAGAAACCTAGAACATTATAGAAAGTTCTAGAAGAGTCATAGAACTAATTAGACAATGTATAGATAGTTATAGAATTATTTAGAAAATAGTAAAGAATAGTTAATTACTTATAAAGTTAGAAAATTCTAGAAAGTTTTAGATGACTCCTTGGTTGCATATAAATAGAAGCATAGTATGTGTCTAAAGGTAAGTGAGAAAAATAGTCCCAAGTGTGTGTGATTACAAGACTGTCTAAGAAAGTCCTTTGCTCAAAGTGTTCTAAGCGTGTATTACTCTTCAATAATAATAAAAGTGTTGTAATTTTTATACTCTACAAGTGGTACCAGAGATAGGTTCATCAAGTTCGTGGAGCTTCTTGTTATCGTGAACAATAAGTTTGTGAAGCTTATAAGTTCAGTTAAGCTTGTTTGGTAATTTGTTTGCCAAATCACTAATCACTAAAGCAATTGGCGGAGTGAAGAAGCTCAACAACCAGAATTACAACACTTGGTCAACATTGATGGAGTCGTACCTCCAAGGCCAAGATTTGTGGGAAGTTGTCGGTGGCACTGAGGTAAACCCACCTGAAGATTGTGGAGCTTTGAAGAAATGGAAGATCAAAGATGGAAAGGCAATGTCTGCAATCAAGACTACGATCAAAGAGGAAATGCTAGAGCACATCAAGCATGATGAATCACCAAAGGAGGCTTGGGACACTTTCGTCGCACTCTTCTCAAAGAAGAATGATGCAAGGCTACAACTGTTGGAGAATGAGCTCTTGTTAGTCTCACAACAAGAGATGACAATCAACCAATATTTTAACAAGGTAAAATCTCTTTGTCGTGAGATCTCTGATTTAGAGCCTAGGTCTAAAATTCCAAAAGTAAGAATGAAAAGAATAATAATTCATGGGTTAAGGCCGGAATATGGAAGTTTTGTTGCCACAATACAAGGTTGGCCAACCCAACCTTTTCTTGTCGAGTTTTAGAATTTTCTAGCCAATCGGGAATCTTTGGCTAAGCAAATTTCAGGAGTTTCACTAAAGAGTGGAGAAGATCAAGCATTCTTTAGTAACAAAATACAAGGGCGACCAAGGCAACATAATGACATCGGACATAATGAAAAGTCACATAAACAACAAAAAAAAAAGTTCTCAATCAGGGGAGCTCAAAAGAATCATGATAAGAGTAGTTGGACGAGTAAACAAATGAACTTTCGATGCTATAATTGTGGAAGAAAGAGGGACATTGCAAAGCATTGTTATTCAATGAATCATATCGAAGGCAATGCAGCTACCTCCAAAAAGATGATTAATATCGAAGAAGAATGGGATTTCGAAGCATCTTTTGCAGTAGCAGAGTCCGAGAAGAAGGGTCTAAGCTCTGAAGAATTGGCAGCAGTCGTCCTAGAATAAATTAATTACAAGAGCGATTGGATTATTGATTTTGGATGCTCAAATCATATGACTGGACATATTGAGAAGCTACGAGATATGAGAGAATACAAAGGAGAATGTGAAGTGGTGACTGCAAATAATTTAAGGCTGCCAATCACTCACATTGGTAAGGCAGATGTAGTACCTCACTCTAGTTCTAATCAAGTTCCATTACCAAATGTTTATCATGTGTCTGGAATGAAGAAAAATCTACTATCAGTAGCACAATTGGCATCATTAGAAGATTATGTCATATTTGGTCTTAATGATGTCAAGATTTATTGAAATCTTACGATTTTTGGGAAACCATTGATAGCAGGGCGACGATTAGAATCTATCTACGTTATGACAGCTGAGGCTACTTACGTAGATAAGGTTAAAAAAAATGAGACATCAGACTTATGGCACACCATACTAGGACATGTTGGTTACCACAAATTAAAGGCGACGATGGAGAAAATGGTGCTCAAAGGTCGTCCACAACTTAATGTCAAAAGTGACACTGTTTGTGTCTGTTGTCAATATGGGAAGGCGCACCAGTTGCCATACAAGGAGTCAAATTTCAAGTCAGCAGCCCCCTTGGAGCTAGTTCACTCTGATGTATTTGGACGAGTCAAGAAATCTTCAATTAGTGGAATGCGTTACATGGTGACGTTCATTGACAACTTCTCCCGGTATGTATGAGTGTACTTTATGAAAGAAAAATCTCATACTCTAGAAAAGTGTAAGGAATTTAAAGAACAAGTAGAAGGAGAAGTAGGAAGAAAAATTTGATGTCCGTGCACTGATAATGAGGGACAATATACATCTGATGAGTTCTCTCAATATTTACGAAAGTATAAGATACGTCATCAGTTGACGTGTCTGGATACACCACTACAAAATGGTGTAGCATAAAGAAAGAATCGACACCTTATTGAGACTTGTCGAAGTATGTTACATGCAAAGAATGTGCTAGGCATATGTTAGGCTGAATGAATGAGAACAGTAGCCCATATCATTAACAGGCTTCCTCAACCCAATTGTGGCTTTGTATCACCCTTTGAGAAACTTTGGAAAATAAATCCCACAGTTAGTCATTTTTGTGTCTTTGGCTGTGTATGCTATGTCTTCATACCAGATCACTTGCGTAGAAAATTTGATAAAAATGCTATCACGAGCATCTTTGTGGGATATGACTGTCAAAGAAAATGGTGGAAATGTTGCGATCCTACTAGTGTTCAATGCTATGTATCTAGGAAAGTTGTGTTTGATGAGGCGTCTTCATACTGGTCTCCTCAAATTGTTGTACTACTTGATTCAAAAGAAATTGAAGACAAACTTCTTTTAAAAGAAGAAGAAGAGCAAGCAGATAGAGCAAGCCCTCATGACAAAGAACAGTTAGAGGAGTTAGGTTCCAATGAGGAGTGAGATCACAGGACAATTCAAAATCATTGGATAACAGTAGAACATCAAAGCACACCAAATGAAGATGAATCACCATAAAATGGGAGTTCGCAAAACAATCTAAGGAGGTAAACCTGACAACCAAAGCCAAATCCTAAGTATGCAAATGCAGCATTGGCAAAGGAAGAAGCAAAAGAACTATTATCATATGAAGAAATAACAAAAGAATTGTTAACAAGAAGAAGCTTGAAGAGATTCGGTGATGAGGGGGGTGTTAGAAATCACTACTGTATCTAAAATTCTCTAGTATTCTATAATGTTCTAGAATGTACTAGGAAGAACATAGAATATTCTAGAAAGTTTTGGAAGAAACTTAAAAGTCATTAGCAACTCTATAATGCTCTAGGAAGTTCTAGAATGTTCTAGAAAGTACTAGGAGAAACCTAGAACATTGTAAAAAGTTCTAGAAGAGTCTTAGAACTAATTAGACAATGTATAGATAGTTCTAGAATTATTTAGAAAATAGTAGAGAATAGTTAATTACTTATAAAGTTAGAAAATTCTAATAAGTTTTAGATGACTCATTGGTTGCCTACAAATAGAAGCATAGTATGTGCCTAAAGGTAAGTGAGAAAAATAGTCCCAAGTGTGTGTGATTACAAGACTGTCTAAGAGAGTTCTTTGCTCAAAGTATTCTAAGCATGTATTACTCTTCAATAATAATAAAAGTGTTGTAATTTTCTACCCTACAGCTAATCACTATTAATAATGTTATTAAGATAAAAGGCAATGTCCACTTCTTACATCTTTGTCATCTTGTTCTAAACTTTTAGTTGGTCTAAGATACAGACTCTAGTGGATTGTAGGTAGGATTCCTCAAGATGCTGACGAAAATAATGAAGAAGGAATGAAGGAAATGATGATGACGGTGATCAGACATAGAAAAGTACAATATACAAAGTAAGAAATAAGGAAATAAAAGTAATATTGAGAATAAATTCATATCTTTGATAGAGTAGCAACCTTCTGGTCAAAGGCTGATAGTGAGCTCTGAACAGAGGAAACATGGGCTAGCAGATCATTGATAGTGGATTCCAGGCCTGGCACTTTGGCCATGTGACCCCTGTTAGTTTTTCGAAGTTCTTTTCATTGATAGTGGATTCCAGGCCTTGCACTTCACTGTGGTCTCAAGCATATTAATTTGGTGATCTCGCACACCAATTGTATCGATTTCTCTACAAACAAAGATGAACACTTACAATGTTGAGAGAAGTCTGACCAGGAAAGTCCTCTACAAGCGAAGAAGAGCACTTACAAGGTTGAGAGAAGTTCTGCCATTGCCATCAACACCCAAAGGCAAGAAATGAGGGTAGGCCTTTCCACTATAGCTCCACCAACGCACTTTGTGCAAAGGCATGTGCTTCGGCGGCTCTCCAGCCAAGAGGATGCAGCAAGAAACCGTACAGTTTCTAGTAAAGATTATGCTTGTGAGAGAATAAGTATTTAATCGTCAATATAATTCAATGAACATGAAACATAAAATTAGGTTGACTTTGTTCAGATTTTATTATTTTAGTGATGATAAAGTTATCATGTGAAATAATCATTAAAAGAGAAAAAGATTCTTATTAAAGATAGAATCTTATAGCTTTGAATTTTAGCTATGATTTGGGCTTATTTATTTTTTACTGTTTAATTTCAATATATTTACCAAATTAAATAAAATTCTTAAATTTAGTTAAAACCTCTTTAGTTCTATCATTTGTTGTTGTTATGGTTGGAAATTAATGCAAATGTCTTAAATCAAATTAAGACTTGTGTTAACTGATACCATCATTTCTATTATGAGAGAGTGAATTTTTTTTTGGTTCTTGGTTATGCATGAAATGGCTCAAGTTATAAGAACCTTTTTTTTTTTTTTTAAGAAAAGATATTAGAACTTGGAGAACACATATAAACAAAATGTTGGAGACCATCCCTAAGGAGAGATGAATAAATATTAAGATATTTCTATGTTTTGATTTCATTGTTTAGAGAATTGTTAAGAGGTATTATATTGGTGTCTAACACCATAAGGATATGACATACTGCTATTAGTGCAATCTAATATCGGGTCTCACTTATTTTAATTTAATAAATATTATAAGGTATCGCTAACTAATCATAGAATGTCACATGATATAGTATTAGACACCCTAAAGTATCATATAGCAACACATGTTGTTTATTGCATCCTATCAACACTATTGCGGTTTGTGTGAGATTGTTGGACACGTCAGAGGCATCATAAATACAATATGGGCCTAGAATCACAATGTAAGACATGGGCTAAAATTTACATTTTTTTTTTATCAGACTTTTTCCAAAACTTCCTAATTTTCTACTATTTTATTTTTCGATTTTACAACTTGAATTTTATTTTTCAAAATTACAAACTTAGTTTAATAAAACTATGCAATTTTTTTCATACAGTAATGTATTTCCATTTCATATTAAAAATTAGACAACACTAAGAGTATCCAACTAATCCAATTCGCTCTAAGATTACATTTAGTTGAAACGATTGAAAATGAGAAATGAGAATAAAAATTATAATGATAATGGAATGAAATTGGAATAATAGAGTGATTATGTTGTTTGGTTGAAGTTATGAAATTAATGACAGAACAATTATTCATATGTTTGATTGTCTATGGAATGAAATGAAATAGCATAAATTAATGTTTTCACTATAATACTTTTTTTTTGGGCAAAATAATACCTTTAAATTTAAGACATAAGTCTAAGGGAACTAAAAATATTATATATTTTTTTATTGGGAATACTTTTTTAAATTAGTTTTATATTTTTAATTAATATTTCTTTATTACTATATAGAACACTATTTCAAAAAATTATAACGTGATTGTATACTAAATAGTTTAATATTTTAAAGATATTTTTGTTTTAAAAATATATATTTAGATAAATCATACATATACTTGCACAAATTTTATTTGTACACACAAAATTTGTAGAAAAGAAATATAAACCAATTCAAGTTTGATATATGTATCTACACAACTTTATCGTCACGTTTCATTAAACAAATAATGAATTATAATATAATCTAAGAATCTCTCTCTCTCTTTTTTAATAATGAATCCACATTTAAGTAAAAAAAATAAAGATTATAATATAAAAATTAAAAAATAATATGAAGGGTGGTAAGGAGTTATTTTTTCATTCAATCTTGAGTGAAATAACAATTCCATCAAAATGTGTAATGATTTTTTCAATTGGAAATTTTTATCTCATTTGACTTGATCAACCAACCAAATAATGAAAATGAATATTTTTTTTCATTACCTTTTTTTTTTCATTCACTCAAACAAAATATTACTCAAGTACATATTTCATATTTTTCAATTCAATTTGCATTGTAGTTCAAAATCAATCAAATATACTAATTTGCTAATATGAATTGGATTGATTCCTTTTTTTATATATAAATGTTGAATTATTTATTAATATCACTATTTTTAATTTTATATTAATTATTTGAAATATTAATCTGGATAAATACTTATTTAGTATGATGTGTTTTATCGAAATGCATACTTAGTACCCTCTGTTTTCAATAATATTATCTAGTACTTTATAATTTGAATTCTTACATATTTGGTACATCTGAATTAAATTTTATCAATATAACAAAACTGTCCTCAATTATATGAGTTTTAAATTTAAATTTATTACTTAATTACATATAAATGAAAAAAGTTTTATTATGTTGATAAAATTTTATTGTTAAAATTTGAGTTTAGGGTACCAAATATGTACAATTTTAAATTACAAAGTACCAAATGAGCACTATTGAAAACATAGGGATCTAAGTCTGTATTTTGATAAAACACAGGGTACCAAATGATTATACTCCCTATTAATATATATATATATATATTTATATTTATATATATATATATATATGTGTATGAGTGCACTCTTAATAGTTACTATCTATGGATGATTATTTTGATATTAACTATTGGATTAAGATCAATGATCCATATTTATAGTTGTTAAATAATATTTCTAAAAATAATTTTTGATTTTTTCAAATTTTTGGAAGGATTATCGGAAGAAAAACGTGTATTTATTATGAAAATATAATATTGTAAAATTTTCATTTTTCAAATGCATGTCAATTTATAAATATAGCTAGTGTATCTCATTCGTTGGAAACAACATTAATTATGACAAAAAAAAAAACTAAATTCGAAATTGATGTAGAAATTTTTTTTTTACATGTTGGTGATTTACTATACCAAGTCACTATGTTGTCACATCATCATAATTGTTAGTACCCATCTATGAATAATAATGATAGAGAAATCTTCCATATATCTATAAATATGAATTTGATTGAATGAATCTTTTTTTTTAAAGGATTGGATGGTTACTTTTGATACAGGAGGTGTTTCCAATCCTTTGGAATAGGTTGTACAAATTAGTTAGAGTTAAATAAATTTTGATGATGTGACAAATTAGTTAGAGTTCAACAATATTATCTAGTACTTTATAATTTGAATTCTTATATATTTGGTACATCTGAATTAAATTTTATCAATATAACAAAATTGTCCTCAATTATATGAGTTTTAAATTTAAATTTTATTACTTAATTACAAATAAATGAAAAAGGTTTTATTATATTGATAAAATTTTATTGTTAAAATTTGAGTTTAGAGTACCAAATATGTACAATTTTAAATTACAAGGTACCAAATGAGCATTATTGAAAACATATGGATCTAAGTCTGTATTTTGATAAAACACAGGGTACCAAATGATTATACTCCCTATTAATATATATATATATGTGTGTATGAGTGCACTCTTAATAGTTACTACCCATGGATAATTATTTTGATATTAACTATTGGATTAAGATCAATGATCCATATTTATAGTTGTTAAATAATATTTCTAATTTTTTTTTTGATTTTTTCAAATTTTTGGAAGGATTATCGGAAGAAAAACGTGTATTTATTATGAAAATATAATATTGTAAAATTTTTCATTTTTCAAATGCATGTCAATTTATAAATATAGCTAGTGTATCTCATTCGTTGGAAACAACATTAATTATGGCAAAAAAAAAAACTAAATTCGAAATTGATGTAGAAATTTTTTTTTTACCTGTTGGTGATTTACTACCAAGTCACTATGTTGTCACATCATCATAATTGTTAGTACCCATTTATGAATAATAATGATCGAGAAATCTTCCATATATCTATAAATATGAATTTGATTGAATGAATCCTTTTTTTTAAAGGATTGGATGGTTACTTTTGATACAGGAGGTGTTTCCAATCCTTTGGAATAGGTTGTACAAATTAGTTAGAGTTAAATAAATTTTGAACTCCCAAGACAAATCGCATAATTTTTTTTTAAAGTTAATAACCGAAATAATTTAGGTAAAAATTTAAGGACCAAAATGTATTAAATATTATTTATATGTAATTTTTTTTTATTTTGAGGCTAAGATGAATTTCACTATCATGCTAAGTACTTTTGTAGTCCTTCTTAGGGGTTATTAGACCACTTTAATGTATTTATTGATCCATTTAGCTTTCAATTGCCATTAAATCTTTAATTTCAAGTTGTCAAAGCATGAAAATATAGGGCGTGGCCAACCATCTCTTAGGTTTAAAAACATTACGACATTAATTATTAGTCTAACCAAAATTAGGTGCTGGTGAGACTTCAGCCTGGCCAAAACACCTTCTTAGGTTTGTTTTCTCCTTTCTTGGAGCATATATATATATATATTTTAAAGGATCTTGGAGCCCAAGTTAGACACATCTAGGTACCCTATTTAGAAATTTACTTTACAGACATAAAATTTATCAACATAGTAACTATTACTTATCTTAGAGTATCTCTTATGGGGTTTTAAATAAGTGAGACATTGCCATATTTTAGTATTATATATATATATATAAATAAATTGCTTCAATAGTATGTTAAACGAGGTACTAAATTGGAAATACTTAGAGTATCTCCAATGAAGTGTTATAAAAATGGTGTATGACTATATTTTAACAAATTTTTTAAAAAAAATTTGACTTTAATAGTGTTATAAAATATGTGCAATATTTAATACATACTAAAACTTAGGCCAAATATGGCACATGCTATATTTTGTGTCAATTTTTACACAAACTATAGCATGGGCCAAATTTAACCCACATTAAATTTTCTTTTATTTTTATCATTTTGCCAATAATTAATATAATTTATTAATTGAAATTTCAATTAATAAATTTTAAGTTTAAAATTTTTATATTTATTAAAAAAAAATTATAGTTTAAGCATTTAAACTTTTTTATAATACAATTAAATAATTTTGTTGAATTTTTGAGTTAATTTTTATCTTGTGCGTTGAAGCATAATTGCAAAAATTAGGCCAACTAAAGCATTGTCTCATTTTTTTGGACAAATTTTGACACAAAATTTACACCACCCAATGGAAATGATATAAAATTTGTCATATTTAACAAGCACAATAAATGCATTCTTATAAGAGTAATGCTAAACACATTCCTAA
Source organism: Humulus lupulus (assembly GCF_963169125.1). Taxonomy (NCBI): domain Eukaryota; kingdom Viridiplantae; phylum Streptophyta; class Magnoliopsida; order Rosales; family Cannabaceae; genus Humulus; species Humulus lupulus. Next base: position 78,515,250 of record NC_084796.1, read on the forward strand.
TTTATACACTATGATTTATTTAATCTCAATCATTAATATTTTTAAGTAGAGACCAAATGAGCTTTAATTAAATAGTTGAGATTAAATACACATCATAGTATGTAAATTGAGAGTATATCAATTATTACTCTTTAATTATAGAGTAATGATATGTGCACCCAAAATATGCAGTGACGTGGCAGACCAGCTTAGCCAATCACATTTATTAAAACTAGGACTCACTGTTTTAAAAAACACTGTCGCGTTATTGTGTGTAATGTTTGGGTGCACATATCATTATTCTTAATTATAATATTGCAAGAAAAAAATAAAAATAATAAATAATTGATATTTCCAATCAATGTTAAGGAACCATTAATGATAATTGTTTTATATATACATCAATATGTATTTTAAAATACTGTTTTACATAGTAGCAAAATGCCAAATATTGTATCAAATATAATATTTATACAATATATATGTCAATTTTGGCACAATATCTGCATTGGAGATTATCTTATGGCATTGATGAATCGTCACCATTTTAAATACATGGCCAAATTATAATAACCTTAAGTAATAAATCACAATTAAGCTATAGAAATATATTTCAGGTTAGACTATAGATAATTTGAAAAGTTAAGATATTAAGAAGTGAATGAAGATATATTTGAATTCTAATAAATATTAATTAAAGAAACTACCATGCACCAAACTTATCTTTAAAGAAAAAGAAATAAACAAATAAGAAGTGGGTTAGAAATGCACGCAATGAAGAAGCCGTCTACCGTGTTGTATTTGTTGCTCAAAGCATCACCACAACTTGCCTAGGTAGCCGTGCTAGCCCTTTCAGTTAAACACGCATCATCTAATCTATCAATAATTGGAAATTAGTTTCTTTCATTTGTTCAACTTAAAATTAATTAATCTAGAAAATATTGGTTAAAGATCATAAGTTTATTAGATGGCAAAGAAGAATTATGAACAATCTCAATCAGCAGTGTTTTTTTGTTTTTTATTTTGTTTTGGTGGGAGGATAATCACAAATATAAATATATATATATCTCTGATAGATTTGACTTTTTTCTGAAAAAAAAAATAACCATACATTATTCCAAACTACAATTCACTATGGAGATTTTGACTTATAAACTTTCAATTTCACCTTTATAACATATAATTTTAAGAGTATTCCTAAGGGACACAATATGTTATAGTTTCAAGGGAATAAAGTGTAGTTTAAAATCGGTGTTCTTTTTTTTTATTATTATTATTATTATTTTTTAATGGACCCATTTCTTCTTTTGGCTTTTCTGAAAAGATTCTCAGTAAAAGTAATGTGGAAATGTAAAATTCCACACCAATATTTTTTTTTGTATATATTTTAGAATTTTACACAAAGTGCCGAATTGATAATACTATTACATTTTTACTACTAGAAACTTTTTTCTTCTTTATTACTGTTTTGTTTTTTTTTACTGTTTATTAAGTTTTAATAAAATTACACATTTATGGTTTTCTCTTATTGGGACACGTTTTCTATTTTTTTAAACATTTTCCTTATTATATATATATATATTTTTTTTTTTTAAATCCTTACACGTTTGAACAACTCTGCAACTTTAATTCATTCTCTTTCTCTTCAGTCCATTCTCTTTGTACTCATGATCTTCTCGATTAGACGAATGATTTTCATCTCCACGATCACATGACTATCAGATCTATGGTTCTTCAAGCTTTTTTCATTTTCCATCTCTTTTTCTAAAAAGCTTATAATTTCAAATTTTCGTAAACCATTTCTTATCTCTATAAATATATGTGTGTAACTAGATATGGCTATTACGTATTCTGCTTCACCTTTTCCCTCTCCAAAAAAACCCTAACAATCATCTAAGTGTCCTAAAGAAATTTCACGAATGGGGAAGAAAGTTGTTGGTCAATCAACAAAAGGAAAACAACCTAAAGGCAACCTAGAAAAATATTGATGAAGCTAGTTCGAAACCTGAAAGAAACGAGTAGTTTCTGATCAAGTTGAAGCTAGGAAAGAGAAAATGATAAGAACTAAAAGTGATGGTCCGAAAATTACTGAAGATTTTGGCAAGAAGGGGAAAAAATTGCAAGCGAATAAAGGGACTTAGGTCTTTTTTAGTTTTTGTTTGATTTATTTCTAGTTGCTTTCGTTTCACTATTTCTTTTTAATTTTTCCATCATTAATGTATGATTTTTGTAATGCATGCTAGTTGTTTTATGGTATCGATTTCAAAGTTTTACGCATTTTTTTATTTTGAATTGCTTTAAATATTCTTTTGTTTTGGGTTTTGTTTCTGATTACGGGTTGTTTTAGGGTTTTGTTTGGGTTTTTTTTTTGTTTTCCAATTTTGTGTTTGATTACGCAGTTTTTCGTCAACATGAGATTTAGAAATTCGAACTATAAAGACTAAGCTTATTGTATATCGAATGCAAGGAAATATAAAAACACCCACAATTTACGTGGTTAATTTGTTAAAATCCACCTAATCCACGAGTCACTATTATTGATCTGTTTAGGAAACCTAGAAGAAATTTTTTATGATGATTTCAGCTAAGATTTTGCATCCAGAATGTCCCTCCCTTTTCATGTCCACTCCCCTTCTATTTATAGGATTTATGGTTGACAATATTGGGTAACCGTACTATAAATGGTAATGTACAATATTGGGTAACTTCCCAAGTTAATGGACACTTAAATATCCTAATTAAGCCTATTGTAATTTTACATCAATCAACAAATATATATAACGATCGTATGTATTTTTAGCGCATATTGGGCAATAAATATGACTAGAACAGGATGGTTTGACTTAGATAATGCTCGGGCTTGATGCAAGTGATCTGGACGCTGGGTACCTTGATATATGTCATATGCTTCTCTAACAGTTCGGAAGATCCTAGGTTGTTCCAGACTCAGCGACACAGCCTCGAGCTATTAGGTCCAGAGTTAACAAAACATCTCTCAAGTCTTGCCTCTTTTATTTATGTCGCACTAGCTGTACCACGAGGAAGATAGGGTCCACCATTTGCCCCCCAAGATCATGCTCATGCATGACGTCACTTCTGACATGCACAGTATGGCTTTTTTATTTCTATCATGAGAAAACGTGCCCACCCACTCACTCGAGTATGGGACACGTGTCTACTTGTTATGGGTGTCTATTCAAGTTTAGAGTACTGTGACAGTTGCTTGTCAACCTTTTGTCGTCGTTTGGTTTTTTAATTCTGATCCTCGGAACTCTTCTTACTTTAATTGTGTGTCTCAGATTTGTCCTCGAACATTACGTATAAATAGAAGAAATGCATTTGTGCCTGGCCACCTTTGTATTTGAAAATTTTCCTTTTGTCTCTCTCCTTCTCAGAATATTCAAACTCTCTGACAATCGTTTGCTTTCGAGAAATTCTCAGGTTGTCACGCTTGGAATTTTCAGGTATTTTCATGTAAAATGCCCTAATCTAATACTTTGTAAAACTTTTACATGCTCATAAACTTATAGAAGAAAGCCACTTATTATATGAAAAATTCGAGTGGGGCCTTGCTAAAACATGGAAGTTGGCCCAAATAGTTTAAAAATAAAATAATAGTTTTTATGCAAAGTTTTAAAAATAAATAAAGTTCAAGTCCCACTGATATGTTCTGAAAAGTTAAAATTAAACATAACATTATTTTTTAGAAATTGGCGTTAAGCTTATCGTTTTCTCGCCCATAGGGTACCCCTACACGATACACACCCTGATGTTGGAACTTCCCACACCACCATGCGTGCCAAGAGAAATCCTATATGCTACCTGGAAGGGAAAGTAAGGGGTGAGTTAAAAGCCCAATAAGGAAGTACAAACATCACACAAGTAAACACAGCAAAACGTATTAACATTCATACATCGTTACACATCATACTTAACTTCATCATCATACGTCATCATCCTAAACATCATTATCATCATTATCATAAATTATCAAACATTAGCATCATAAACATCATAATCATAAACATTAGCATCATAAAATCATCATCATAATCATCATCATCATCATATCTTTGTGAACATGGCCCGCTAACTTGTCCATGTCACATCTTGAGGTAAACAAGATCTTTGGTCCTTGAATAACCTCGCCGCGTGCGCCTATGAGTTACGTCTTCACATCCTTAGTAACTCGGGTTACGTCTTTATATCCTTAGTAACCCATTTGTTGTGTCGCATTCAACATGCTAACACTACTACAAAATACATGTAACATCTCAAATTTCCTAATAGGGCTTAGTGCCTGGATTTGGGGGCCAAGAGGCAATAATTGAGTTATTATGTGAATTATATTATAATATAATCATGCTTGTATGTTAGAAATATTAAATATGTGTTTGTGTGATTGAGACCACATTATTATGTGGACATATTTGGGTTACTTGGCGAGAGGCGATCCCGATGAGCAAGTTAGCAGAAAAGTCACAACGGGGTCTAAATACCCGGTTCGGGGTGAACTTAGGGGTGTTCTAGTAATTTAGTACATTATCGGGAATTAGTGGATAATGGGAATTTATTGGTAACCGTGTGAGAATATTGGAAGTAGCGGGAATTATGGGATGCAAATTGTGGATAGCAGGATTTAAAGCAAAGGACAAAATTGCCCTTGTGGATATTTGAGGTATAAGCTAAGAACAAGGGGTAACTTAGTCTTTTCCACTTAGGTTTAGGATTTAGCTGGCTGGGATATACACAGAAAGTTTAGGAAATTACATGAAAAAGGAATTCAGCAGCTCCCTTTCTCTCTCCCTCGTTTATTATAGGTGCCATGGAAGCTTGAGGAGTTTTTGGAAAATTGAAGAGGATCAAAGCTTGGGAAATCAAGGTGTTAGGCTTGGGGATTAGTTCAAGGGCGCTCTTCATCTCTGAGGTAAGATTTAAACTCAGTTGCTCTAGGTGATTCTGTGATTGTTGGTTGAAGTTTAAGGTTTATGAATGTTAGATAGTTGGAAGGTGGAGTTTATGGGTTTTGATAAGTTTTATTATGGTATATGGCTGGGTTTTGTTTTTGGAAGGGTTGTGATAATTATGGGAACTGAATTGGAAGGTTAGGGTGGAATTAGATGGGTTTTAGGTGGGTTCGGTTGAAGAAAAGCCCAGAAATTTCTGGGTTCGTGGTGGTGAGTCGCGGCCTGCGAAGGGATTTTTGAGCTAGCAGGGCTTGGAGGCAGGGGCGGGCCGTAGCGCGCGTTGGTTTCCAGGGAGGCCGAGCCTCTGGAATTAGAGGCGGGTCGCGAATCTTAAGGAGAATTTTGGCTTAAATGGGATTTTGAGATTGGGAACTTAACCATTTGGGCTCGGGATCGATTTTACTTCATAGTTAAGTGGAATTCAATGTCCCGGAGGCTAAGAGTTGGTCTGGAAGTGGTTATTTACCTGTTATTGATGGGAACTTCTTTATCGCGGTTGTGACTAGGTTTTCGCTAAGGGCTTGAATCGGGGGTCGTACTCAAAGGGTCGTCGCTAATAACCCGCATACGGACCAAAGGTAAGAAAACTGCACCTGTTATGTGAATGCTTGATTAGAGCTTAGTTAAGGTAATGAACATGATTATAATTATGTTGCGAATGTCTAATTAGGTATGTTGTAACGTGCATAATTATGATTATGCTTATGACTGTTGAGTGAATTTACTATAATGCATTGTGTGACTATTTGATAAGTATGCTATATGAAACATGTGATTGTCTGTTATGACTGTAAAGCTTAGTTTATAAACTAGGGTATCATTAGGATGTTAAGTGGAGATCAACTTATTAGTTGAGAATATGATGGGCTCTAGGAGATCCTTATTAGTTGAGAATCCCAAGGCTTCAACTTATAAGTTGGAGGCACATGGTGGCTTGACTTATAAGTCAAGGGCATAAGGAACTTAGTTTATAAGCTAAGATTGGCATAATGCACGTGGAGTGCAGGCCACCATGGCTGGGCCAGCCTTGGAGTGCAACATGCACTTGACTGGCTCGGATGCCAACAACTTGATAGAAAGTGCGACATGCACTTGTGTGACTCTATAGTCTCCAGTTGAGTTTAATGAATGCGCTGGATTCAGTTATTACTGTTTGATGGTTGTTTTATTCACTGAATTGTTGATTATGTTTTCTTGCTGAGTCTTCTGGCTCATAGGTGCTTTGTGGTGCAGGTAAAGGTAAGGAGAAGCTCAACCAGCCATGAGTCAGAGGACATTAGCAGTGGTATGTACATATGCAGTCCGCTCGACCACCACGACTGAGATGCTCAAAGGAACTAGGGTTAAACCCAGCTTTTGTCGCTTAGGACGGCTTATTGTGTAATCTGAGTTTTGTAATACGCTTTTAAACTAACATTTTTTTGGGATCCCATGTAAAGAACTTATCTTTAACTTAATGGGAATGTTTATGAGATGATCAAAAGTTTTTAATACCCAAACCTTAGTGGCTTAATCACATGTTTAGTCCAAATGACTTGTTAGTAAGTCCAGCACTGGTTTCAAAACACACCTGGTAATGGACCCTAATTAGCAGGGCGTTACAATACCCTTTACGAGACACTTTTTTAGGACACGCACATAAATGCAAGTCCTTAAAAATATTTATGGAGTTTTTAGGACACTCATTGTGAGTCCTGAAAAAACACAATTTAGGACTCACAATGAGTGTCCTAAAAAAATATGCGAGTCCTAAAAAAATCTGGGCTAAAAAATGAGTGTTTTACTTAACAATGTTAACAAATTGCTTTGGGAGTCCTTAATACTCTGAATAATATAATCTGATTTTTATTTATAAAATAAAAAAATATAAGTGCCAAATCTCTTTCTCCCTCCCTCTCTACCCGATCCATACTTTCCTTTCTCCCTCTCTCTCTCTCTTGCATGCTCTCTGCTAGGCCCGAATGGCTGCCCTCCGATGATCGTCGCTGTGTAGACACCGGATTAGGAGTACCAGACACCGCTGAAACTCCAGCCTCGTGAGCCCTTCATTGTTGTTCTCCGCTGAGAGCAGAAGCCTCCATGCTCGTACGTCACCGCCGTGGCTTCAAGGCCAATTTCTAGCCTCCTTTGACATCGTCTCAAGCGAAGGGTAGCATGGGTGAACTCAGGGTATCAAGACGAACAAAGCCCAGCCAAGGATCGGGCTTTTAAGTGACCGAAGGAGATGGAATCAGCTCTCCATTTCCTGCTCGTAGTCTTCTTCTCGAAGTGAGTTCTTGTCTGTCTCTAACGTTTCCTTTTCATGTGTGATTGTTCAAATTTTAGAACTATTTTGTTCTCTTGCAGTTTATAATGGATATGAAATTAGGAAAGTTCACATTGATTTCTGTTATAAAGGGGGGTTGGTAAATTCCATTGCTGTGAAAAATTTTCATGAGGTAATTAGTTTATATAGAGAAGTTCACATTGATTTTGATCAATAATGAGTGTACTATTAAAACTTTAACCTTTTGTACGCCCTGATTTTCCCACGGGCTGATTAACGAGCTGAGATACGGCCTAATCATGACTACCACGTGGACATCCCCAAGACTGGAGCTGCCATCATAAGATCCTACCTCCTTAGCTTGAGGTGACCTAAGGGTTTGCCAAGATTGCTTAAGGGCTGAGTCTAGACTCTGAAGGCCGCAGGTCGAGATAAGCATCCAGCTCGTGGTACAAGCTAGAGTTGGAGGCTATGACCCTTTATAAAGTCAACCATGCAAGGTAAACGTGCATATATCAGACATCACGTGTCTGATATATCCCTGACTTCTCAGACACGCAACATGAACGTGCGTATTCAGACACCCACGACTGGGTTGGGCCATGCGGCCCATTATCCCCTTACCTATTGATTTGACCACACTTATGTGTCAGGTTTAGGAATTAATCATGAATGTCACAGAGTTGACATGACAGGTAAGAAGGTCACGGGATGACCTTCTTACAAACTCCCAGGTGCCTTCTCCTATAAATATGGAGACCCTGGGAGTTACAAAGGGTTGGATTCTATTATGTAAAAAATACCCTGTAAAAGAATACCAAGCATATAGCAATAATATCGACTGGTGGAGTAGAAGGATTTTAACCTTTGAACCACCTAAAAAACGTATTTTGTGTCACCATTCCATTTCCAAGATCATTCATCTATTTCGGTTCAACATAAGCACTAATCCCTTCCTCTTTCTTTTCTTAATTACCTGTTGGCGAAGAACCGTGTCAACAGTTTGGTGCTTTCATTGAGAGCAAGTTAGATTGGTGCTATCGCAAACATCTAACTATGGTGACCACTCGATCCAGACACGGTAACGAGACGGAACAACATGATGAGCAAGAGACTCATCATGTCGCCATCCCCGACAAACAAATTCCTAAGGTCCAACAGCGGCCAGGAAAACAGCTGGCGGGCCAAGATGACACTGGAAGTTCTGCGCCCCGGCCACCTAATCCAAACCCAGGTTATTACACTGCGATGGAAATGGAGAATGCTCAGCTGAGGAGCCACTAGCAACAGCTAATCAGCAGATCAAGGATGTGTTGGCCTGACTACCCCCTCTTACAACCGACGCTAACGTTGAAAAGAGGCAAGGCGAGACTCCTAAGTCCCGCCGGGGTAATCGGTCCAGGCATAGCCACTCGGACAGACTTCCGACAGCCAACTCTATTCCTTCATCGCACCATCGAGAGGCAAACTTCGGAGAAATGCCTAGAGCCGAACAACAGCAATACAGCCGTTCGGTCAGAACTTCAACTCCCAGCTCCCAACCAGCCTCGAGCGCGCCCAGGAGAGCTCGAGGAAATTCTAGAAGGAGATACAGGGAGGGCTCGCAGCATCAGCCCATCCCCAACAGCCGTCCTGCGCTTCGTCCTGATCGCCAGGCGCGGGACACGCAGGTTGGCAGGGCCGAGAGGCCCCCACCTAACCTCATCCGTCCTGACGGAACCAGGATCGCCTCTCCGGTCAGGCATCCTCCCTCTCCAATAAGATATCCATCTCCTCCTCGGCCCGTCCGAGATATTCCAGCCTATGGAAGTAGCAGGAGAGACCTACCTTCTGCAGGGCCCTCTCGACGTAGCAGGGCGCCGAGAGAAAGCCTAGATCCTCACCGCCAAAGGCGGGCTCCGAGCCTCTCTAGCAGGAGCCACTGGACCGGCAGTCGCCGGAGTGACCTTTTTGGCGGAGACCTGCATTAGCGTTTGAGCTCGGCGCAAAGTCCTCAAACCACCCAGGGGGGCGACCTTCGAGATCGCCTTAACTCTCATAGAGGGGAACAAGTAGGAGGTGACAGCCATGCTCGCTCAGAGGGAGCCCTGTCCGAAGTACGTAACAGCGGGAATGCCCCAAATAACCTATCTTAAGATAGGAGGGGCAATAACCCACCAAATATGTACAATGGATCCGGAGCTGTTGAACAGCCCCGGAATAACCAAGGAAATCAGGACAAAACCCTCGAGCACCTGGCTCAGATGGAGGAGCTGATGAGGAAGCTCCTGTCGGGAAAGAGAAAGATGAGTATGATTCTGGGGACGAGATGGAGCTCTTCGCCCCCAGCATAGCAGCAACGGCTTACCCACCTGGTTTCCGTATGCCGCACCTATCTAAGTTCAATGGAGATGGAGATACGTCGGATCATCTGGGGATGTTTAACACCCTGATGATGGCCCACAACATTGGCCTTGAGCTGAGGTGTTTGATATTTCCTTCCACACTGACTGGACCAGCCAGGCAGTGGTTCAAGCAAAGCAAAAGACAATCAATTAGCTCCTAGAAGGCTTTCTCAGCTGACTTCAAAAGGGCATTCCGAGCCTCCCAAGCTACCCGGGTCAAGGCCGACTCTCTGGCCAACGTGAGGCAGCAGCCCGACGAGACTCTGAAGGCCTACCTGAGCAGGTTCGCGAACGTCGCTGCTCGGGCCAGAGACGCGGATGACAGCTCCAAGCTCATGGCCCTGAGAACTGGAATCCTCGTCGGAGGGGAACTCTGGAAGGATATACAAAGGAAGGGAGTTAGCTCAGTGAATGAATTCCTTAATAGGGCCCAAGAATGGATTAACTTGGAGGAGGCCGAAGCCTCAGCTGCAGGAACCAGCCAGGTCCCTGAGCCGCCCGCTGGAGTGGGGACGGAGGTCGTGGCAGCGACCCAAAACGTCACACAGAACAACCAGCTTGGTGGAGGCAAAAGAAAGGGAAATGGCGAGGGCAGCAAGCACGACCCAAAGAAGAATAAGCCTGTAGACAAGTTTAAGCCCGTCTACGCGACTTATACAGAGCTCACCTAGTCTAGGGAGAATATCTTCCTAGCCAACTCTACTCGCCTCCCTTGGAAGAGGCCAGACACCTCCAAGTTTTTCCGTTTTCACAACGATGTTGGCCACAATACTGATGATTGTAGGCACTTGAAAGATGAGATCGAGACTCTCATCCAAGCCGGCCCTTTGGCCTAGTACGCGTGGAACAGGGTTCCAGCAAGTCGACCTGCTCTGGAAGTCCCAGTCAGTCAGCCCGGGCTCGGGTAGATCAAGACGTCCCTCCTCCCGTGATAAGAGGAGAGATATCCACAATATCTGGAGGTCCGCATATGGCTGGCACGAGCAGGGGTGCCCAGAAGAGGTACGTAAACAAACTCAAGACACATAATGGAGTAGAGTTCGTCCCGGAGCAGCGCCTGCCAAAGCAGCAGCGATTGGAGAAGCAATCGATCATTTTTACAGAAGAAGATGGGGGCCATGTCTAGTTCCCTCACAATGACCCGTTGGTCGTAGCAGTTCAGCTCGCTAATCGAAGGGTTAGGAGGGTGCTGATCGACAATGGGAGCTCGGTAAACCTCCTATTCCGATCCACGCTGGAGAAGATGGGTTTGACTGTCACCGAGCTTAAGGCGACCTCCATGATGTTGTATGGTTTTTCGGGAGAAGGATCCGCGGCCATAGGGACTATCGAGCTGGTGATCACCCTAGGAGAAGGACCTCGGACAGTCTCCAAACTCCTCGAGTTCGTGGTCACCGACTGCTCCGCCGCATACAACGCAATTCTGGGACGACCCACGCTCATAGCCTTTGAGGACGTCACTTCCATTCGCCACCTCGTGATGAAATTCCCTACTTCCACGGGAATATGCACTGTCCATGGAATGCTACATCATTTCCATGAAGGGAAAATCAAAACCCGGGCAGCTAGCAATGGCCATCCTAGGTGGTGGAGAGGAATCTCAGGAACCCTTAACTGATCCTGAGATTGAAAAACCTCAGAGCGCCGAAGGGGAAAATATCGTCTTAAGTGAGGATATTGACTCCCGAATAGGCGAAGACAGGTCCGAGCTCCATGCTATTGAGGAGCTCGAGGAAATAAACATCGATCCGCAGAATCCTTCACAGATGGTCAAGCTCGGGAAAAACCTCTGCAGCAAGGGGAAGACGGAGCTGACTAAATTTTTGCAGGATAACCTGGATGTGTATAACCTGGATGTGTTTGCTTGGTCCCACGAGGATATGGTGGGAATTAGCCCGAGTGTCATCATGCACACCCTTCATCTGGATAAAAGCGTTCCAGCAAAGTCACAGAAGCAGAGGTGCCTCGGAATAACCCGGGCTGAAGCACTAGAGGAAGAAGTAGCCCGGCTCAAGAAATGCGGCTTTATTCATGAAGCCAAGTTTCCGATTTGGGTTGCCAACCCCGTGCTGGTCCTGAAGCCCAACGGGAAGTGGCGGACCTGCATTGACTTCTCCGACTTGAATAAAGCCTGCCCGAAGGATTGTTTTCCATTGCCAAGGATTGACCAATTGGTGGATGCCATTGCGGGGCACGAGCTCATGTCCTTTATGGATGCGTACTCAGGCTACAATCAGATCGCCATGAATCCGGCGGACCAGGAGCACACCAGCTTCATGACCCCGACTAACGTTTATTGTTACAAGGTCATACCTTTCGGGCTGAAGAACGTCGGTGCTACATACCAAAGGTTAGTAAATAGAATGTTCGCGAACCAGATCGGGAAGAACATGGAAGTGTACGTTGAGGACATGCTGGTCAAGTCAAAGACTGCCGATAACCATGTTTCCGACCTGGAAGAATGCTTTAAGATACTACGGGAGTATGGCATGAGGCTTAATCCACAGAAATGCACTTTTGGAGTCGCGTCGGGAAAATTCCTCGGTTTCATCGTCAATACCCGAGGAATCGAGGCAAACCCCGACAAGATCAGATCATTGCTCGAGCTTCCCTCACCCAGGTCACGCAAAGATGTCCAAGGCCTGACAGGAAGGGTCGCAGCCCTCAATCGGTTTATTTCAAAATCCACCGACAAGTGCTTGCCATTCTACAACCTGCTCGGAAGGAATAAGAAGTTCGAATGGACAGAAGAGTGCGAAAAACGCTTTCCTCGACTTGAAGGCACATTTGGCCGAGCCACCCATATTATCGAAACCAAAAGCAGGAGAGCCTCTTTTTCTCTACCTAGCTATCACAGAGGATGCAGCTAGTGCCATATTGGTCCGAGAAGAAGACCGGATTCAGAGACCAGTCTACTACATCAGCAAGAGACTTCTCGGAGCTGAATCCCGGTACCCGTTGATGGAGAAATTGGCGTTCTGCCTTATCACGGCCTCTCGAAAGCTCAGGCCGTACTTCCAGTCCCACTCAATACACGTCAAGACCGATCAACCTTTAAGGCAGGTTTTGCAAAAACCTGAAGCATCGGGACGTCTGTTAAAGTGGGCCATCGAACTCAGTCAGTTTGAGATTTTGTACACCCCACGAACTGCCATAAAAAGCCAGGCCTTGGCCGATTTTGTAGCAGAGTGCACAAGATTCCAGGAGGATCCTGTAGAAGACTCACCCCAGGTCAATGCAACCCAGGCGTCGTGGAGGATCTTCGTGGATGGTTCGTCCAACGAGAACGACTCCGGGGCTGGAATCATTTTGATATCCCCTGAGGGACACAGGTTCCACTCGACGCTGAGATTCGGATTCAAGGCCTCCAACAACGAGGCCGAATACGAAGCCTTGCTGGCCGGACTGAGAATAGCCCAGGAGCTGAAGGCGAGCTCCGTTCAGTGTTTCAGTGACTCCCAGCTCGTGGTAAACCAGGTTCTGGGCGAGTATCAAGCACTAGGACCCAAGATGGCTGCCTACCTAGCAAAGGTAAAAATGGAACTGTCCGCGTTTGGGCGAGGCTCGATCGAGTAGATACCTCGGGAGCAGACGCTAACGCAGACGCTCTTGCCAAGCTCGCCACCTCCGGGGAGACGGAGACCTTGGGGTTAGTGCTGATAGAATTCTTGGAGAAACCAAGTATAGAAGAAGCCAGGATGGAGGTCGAGATGATCGACGCCAGGCCGACTTGGATGACCCCCATCCTTGAGTATCTCGTCGAGGGAAAGCTACCTGAAGGGCGTAATGATGCGCGGCGAGTGCTGTATCAAGTGCCCAGGTATACGATAGTAGATGGGGTGCTGTACCAACGTGGACACTCCCTACCTCTCCTGCGATGTGTTTTTCCAGGCGAGGCAAAGGCCATCTTGCAGGAAGTGCATGAGGGTTTTTGCGGAGATCACACTGGGGGGCAAAGCTTGGCCCTGAAGGTCCTGAGGCAAGGGTATTACTGGCCCAGCTTGTCCAAGGATTCGATCTCTTATGTCAAAAAATGCGACAAGTGCCAGTGGTTTGCCTCAGTTTCCCGAGCTACCCCAGTTGAGCTGAAGATGATCTCTTCCCCATGGCCGTTTGCAGTTTGGGGAATCGACTTAGTTGGCGCCCTCCCTACTGGAAAAGGCGGGGTCCGCTACGCCGTGGTAGCCATCGACTACTTCACGAAGTGGGCTGAGGCAGAACCTTTGGCAACAATAACTTCCAAAAAAGTCCTTGACTTCATGGTTAAGAACATTATCTGTCGATTCAGACTGCCCAAGAAAATTGTTTCCTACAATGGGACTCAGTTCGACATCGACCTCTTCACCGAATTTTATGAAAGGTACGGAATTGTGAAAAGTTTCTCCTCCATGGCCTATCCTCAGGCGAATGGCCAGATCGAGGCCGTCAACAAGACGTTAAAGGCGAGCCTCAAGAAGAGACTAGACGAAGCCAAGGGGGTCTAGCCAGAACAGCTCCCCCAGGTTCTCTGGGCATACCGAACCTCGCACTGGACTCCTACGGGTCATACTCCTTTCTCTCTGAGTTTTGGGAGTGAGGCGGTCCTCCCCGTGGAGATTAAGGTACTTTCGCATAGGGTCCAGGCATACGACTCGGATCGCAACCACGAGCTACTTTGCACTTCCCTAGACTTGATTGATGAAAGACGAGAAGATTCGCAGCTCCAGCTTGCACATTATCAGCAAAAAGCCACTCATTATTTCAACTCAAAAGTCAAAAAGCGCGCCTTCAGCATTGGCGACCTGATCCTCAGAAGAGTTTTCTTAGCCGTGAAGGATCCCAAAGATGGAGTATTGGGACTGAACTGGGAAGGACCATATCAAGTCATCGAGGTCATTAAAGAGGGAACTTATAAATTAGCTCGGCTTGATGGAGGGGCAGTCCCACGGACTTGGAACGCCATCCATCTGAAGAGATATTACCAATGATTTCCTTGTAAGGCCTAAAAGGACATTTTTTATGTATTACGCAATGAGAATTAACTTTTCGTTTATGATTGTACATATTTACAAGTGTAATCTAAAGTAACTACGAAAGACCCTTTCCCAGTTACTTGGGGGGCATATGGTACCTGGATATAACCAGGTCGCCTTAAAAGGCTTAGAAGTTAATTCAAATCAATTGATCGTTGTTCTTCTTAAAGAGAACGAGATATTGATAAAAATTAATGCGAACTAAGCCATACCCTGGATATAACCAGGTCATAAAACTTAGAAGTTAATTTAAATCGATTGATCGTTGTTCTTCCTAAAGAGCACGAGATATTGATAAAAGTTAACACGAACTAAGTTTTCAAATGAAGTTCCTGGATGTAACCAGGTCATAAAACTTAGAAGTTAACTTAAATCGATTGATTGTTGCTTTTCTTAAGGAGCACGAGATATTGATAAAAGTTAACACGAACTAAGTTTTCAAATTAAGTTCCTGGATATAACCAGGTCATAAAACTTAGAAGTTAATTTAAATCGATTGATCGTTGTTCTTCCTAAAGAGCACGAGATATTGATAAAAGTTAACACGAACTAAGTTTTCAAATTAAGTTTCTGGATATAACCAGGTCATAAAACTTAGAAGCTAATTTAAATCGATTGATCGTTGTTCTTCCTAAAGAGCACGAGATATTGATAAAAGTTAACACGAACTAAGTTTTCAAATTAAGTCCCTGGATATAACCAGGTCATAAAACTTGGAAGTTAATTTAAATCGATTGATTGTTGTTCTTCCTAAAGAGCATGAGATATTGATAAAAATTAAAGCGAACTAAGTTTTTCAAAATAGTAACTAAAGTGCGTAAAGACAAAAGGAAATAAATCAATTTAAAATAAAATTGATAGTTAAATTGTCTCGAGGTGGAAACACCTCATGCAAAAGTTACAACAAAGAATAAATGATATTAAAGGAAATGGTGTAAAAGTGGAAGGCCCTAAGCTCCGCCAGGCTGCTCCGTGGAGGTCGCCGTCTCGCCCTCCTGCTCAGCTGCGCCGGAGACCTCCCCGGTCTCTGAAGGTGCTTCTTTCTCGAGGCAAGCCTTAAATCCCTCCAGCAAGGGCTCCCAAACGTCCGTTGCCAAGAAGGAGAAATCACCGTCCGAGTTGTAGGCCCATCAGTGATAGAGCATGTCCTCCAGGGCGGTGCCGGAGGCTGCCTGCTCAGCTTCCAGGGCGGTTTTGGCCCCAGCCTTCGCAGTATCTAGCTCTGCCCGCGCAGCGGCGAGGGCGGCCTTGGCCTCCTCAGCCCCAGCCTTCGCGGTGTCTAGATCCGCCCGCGCGGCGGCAAGGGCGGCTCTGGTTGCCTCGACCTCCTGAAGCTTGGGACGGGCTTCTTCCACCTTGGCCTGCGTGGCCGCCAGGGCGTCCTTAACCACTTGATGCTTGCCCCTCATATCTTCGAGCTGGGCCTTGGTCTTGGTTATGCTCCGATGAAGGGCAACGACACTCTGCGAAAACAGAGAGGCAACCGCCTTAGAAAAAAAAAAGAGAAGGGAGAAAGGAAAAATAGGGCAAGGCATGATAATTAAAAACCATAAAAGGATAAGGCCAGATTACCGTTAGGGCCATGCCCAATGAAGATTCCAGCACGCCCACCGGGCTCCTTGTTTCGATGGCCCTGAGCTCCTTCTCGTTTAATTTGTAGATGTGGCTGACGACGTAGTTCGCCATCTCATACACCGTCCCCTGGAAGGCCTCTGGAATCTTGTCCAGGTCCTTGGGGTCAACCGGGATGCGCACCTCGGAAGGTGCAATTGCCGAAGTCCCGGTCTCTGCCCCAGTGTCCCGGACGAAGGCCGGAGCTCGCGGAGGGGGTGGGGGCATGTTGGTCCCCCCTGCAGCAGGAGGAACAGTTCCCACGACCTGAGCGGCTGGGGGCTGCTCTTTCTCCTTTGCAGGAGACTTGGTTGGGGTCCCGGAGACTTTCTTCGCCATCCGGAGCTTCTTCATTTTGGGCCCAGGGGCCCCAGCTGGGGAGTTCCCCCCAATGAGCGCAGCCCACAGACTTTTTCCCCCCGACTGAGACATCTCTTCTGTCAAAACAAAGATAAGGTTAGCACACAAGTCAGCATTCATGCAAAATTCAAGTATATATATGTACTAAAGGGAATCCTACCACCCGAGCTAGAGGAAGAGACTACGGTTACGACCATCGACCCCGGAGCTTCTTCAGGGGAATCTAAGACAATCACTTCTCGAGCTGGCGCGGGTTCTGGATCCGAGGCCGGCTCAGGACTAGACTCTTCTACATATTGCCTATGTCCTGGAGCTACGGTACCCTCCCGGAGTGAGGGCCATGACCGAAGGTTAGTCCCATACTCCTCGAATAGGACCGACCTAAAAGCTAGGGTGTTATCTACAACTATGGTCCCCCTAGGGCGGCTACTTTTGTAATCCAGCACGAGCTTGTCGACGTAGTGGAGCAGGGTTTCATCTAAGTCTGGGTCACTTCGATGGCGTTTGACGATCTTTTTGGGATTGTACCTAGCTAGCCGGGGGTCGGCAGTGGCCCTATCTAAGCTCCAAAACATGTATGGGTTACCTTGGCCAGAAGGACCTGCGGCTGCTTCGGACCGGATCCTCTCCTCGTCCGTTCTTTGGGCGACCTCCAACGCCCGCTTCTTCGTCCTCACGAGAGGCACCTCGTTCTCCTCATCTTCATCCCCCGCGACCTCTTCCGCGATGATAGGACTGGTATCGCGAGCTGGGGGAAGTGCCCGGAGCCTCCTCAGGTTCAGAGTCTGGCCTGGGGAGATTAGCTTACAGGCCAGCATCGTCTCGTCTGTCACGAGCTGACGATAGTCCTTTTCACGGGTGGGCAAGCCCGCCAGTATCTCGTACTAGTTCCCAGGGACCGCAGACTTCTCTGTCCTGGCGAAGATAGGTGCAGAATTAATCTAAGTCAGAAGGGGATATAGGAGGAGCTAAATGGTACTTAACTTACGAGCTAAGATTGAAAGGCACTTACGAGGATGGTTGAAGTAGTGCAGCTCCCAGTTTCGGAACCCCGTCGACATAATGAAGTGATCTTTAAAGTCATTGGGGTGGCTGGGAAGCTCGATGACCGCGGCCGTGTTGGGGAACGGGGTTAAGCAGTAAATCCCGTCACCTCGCCCCCGCTGCTCCGGGCTGGCCTTGAGGCAGAAGAAATAAAGAATGTCCGCAAGAGTGGGGACCTCCCACTCCTGTTTCAAGAACAAGTATCTTAACCTCGCCAACAAACGATAAGAGTTGAGGGGGAGCTGGAATGGGGCCAACCTCAAGTAATTGAGGAAATCAGCGAAGTACTGATCCAACGGGAGGAAGGCCCCTGCCTTGAAATGTTCATCGCTCCAGGCCGAGAACGCCTCATCCAGCGGCGCGCAGCTCCGTTCGCCTTCTGCGGGAGGTCGGGCAATCACGGATCCTCTCCCTAGCTTGATGTTATGGGAGAGGAATATTCTATTTACCCTCGCCTGGAGAGTAATCTTTGAAATGATCCTCTCCGCCTCAAAGAACGCGTCGGGAGCCACCTCGAGCTCCTGTTCCACTGCTGGCCCGAAGTTGGGAATCGAGGATTCAGCCATCACCTCCTTTCCTTTGTCTTGTTGGGAGGACGAGCTGCCTACAGGCCTCTTGGGAGCATTCTTCTTGGGTCCCATCTTGTGTCCTAACGAACAAAAAGAAGAAATTTTAGAAGAAGGCGACCTAAAAATGGAGAAAAATCTGTGTTTCCTTGACACGAGCTGAGGTAAGCCCAGCCCGTGGAGAGTGAGACCACGCGGTTCTATGAACACGCACTTGTGCTCCCAACAGATCCCCGATTACTCGGAATTCGTGTGTTAGGAGGGCCAGGATAGAATTTTTCCTTGGAGGGAAAGTTCCAATAGGCAAGAGATGCAAAACCGCCTGTGAAGCGTGTCCCCTAAGCTACCCGGTTTTGCACCCAAAATACTGGATATTTTGAACAAGCCTACCAAAAATCCTACCCAGAAAATTTCCCCAGAAAACGCACCCTATAAACCATGCTCCTAAATGGTTCTCTACTGTAAAGATACCCTAACCTAAAAGGCTTTTACCCTTCGTTCCCACAAAAAACCAACAAAACCCTTGCATGTGGCTACAGTAAATATTTACCTAAGCTATAGTGAAAAATAATTTCAACACATGCACGGTCAGAAGACTTACTGAGTGTTCTGGTTGAGAAGAGGATGAAGGAATCGCCTGGGTTGGGGCTTCATCAGAGTAGGTGATTACAATGCTTCGAAGGAGCCCTTGCACTTGAGTTTCTCGAACGCCAAAGATGGTAACCGGAAAGAGAAAAAAAGGGGGATTTTTGAGAGCAAGAAGAAGAGGAAAATTTCTGAAAAATTTAAAATGAACGGGTGGCCCATGTGTAAGGTGGCCACCCCTTTTTTATACGTGAAGGGCCACGTGAGGAGGACCGTTGGATTGCCCTGATGTGGGATCCAAGGCCCTCCACTCGAAAGACGAAATGACGGCTGAGTATAGGCTAGGCCATTAAATGCGGTTCTCGGAAGACGTACCGTCACCAACCACGATGTTCCACGTATTCGGCGCCTGCGTAGAATGTGGAATATGAAGAGTTCATGGGGAAGCCTAAAATCCCCTACTGTGGCCCTATGCGACGTCGTATACCACGAGCAGGGGCTTGGGGGGCAGATGTACGCCCTGATTTTCCCACGGGCTGATTAACGAGCTGAGATACGGCCTAATCATGACTACCACGTGGACATCCCCAAGACCGAAGCTGCCATCATAAGATCCTACCTCCTTAGCTCGAGGTAACCTAAGGGTTCGCCAAGATTGCTTAAGGGCTGAGTCTGGACTCTGAAGGCCGCAGGTTGAGATAAGCATCCAGCTCGTGGTACGAGCTAGAGTTGGAGGCTGTGACCCTTTATAAAGTCAACCACGCAAGGTAAACATGCATATATCAGACATCACGTGTCTGATATATCCCTGACTTCTCAGACACACAGCATGAACGTGCGTATTCAGACACCCACGACTGGGTTGGGCCGTGCGGCCCATTATCCCCTTACCTATTGATTTGACCACACTTATGTGTCAGGGTTAGGAATTAATCATGAATGTCACAGAGTTGACATGACAGGTAAGAAGGTCACGGGATGACCTTCTTACCAACTCCTAGGTGCCTTCTCCTATAAATATGGAGACCCTGGGAGTTACAAAGGGTTGGATTCTATTATGTAAAAAATACCCTGTAAAAGAATACCAAGCATATAGCAATAATATCGACTGGTGGAGTAGAAGGATTTTAACCTTTGAACCACCTAAAAAACGTATTTTGTGTCACCATTCCATTTCCAAGATCATTCATCTATTTTGGTTCAACATAAGCACTAATCCCTTCCTCTTTCTTTTCTTAATTACCTGTTGGCGAAGAACCGCGTCAACACCTTTAATTAAACATATTGTTAGCCTACTCAGATGAGACTCCAAACCTAATTGGTTATAGATTGAGGAACTAATAGTAATTGGATGCAGGACAGAAAAATTTGTGTGTTCTTGTTTCTAAGGCCACTCACAAGTAATTTGTTTATGTTGGCTTGTATTAGAAAAAAAATGGTTATTAGGTGGTGAGAGCTTGTCAGGGGTGAGAGCGTTAGTTTCAGAAAATTTATGACTAACTGTACTCTACTTATTCTGAATGTGGTTTGCTTGAATGGTGTTACTTTTCTCTGAATATAATATATATGTCATCTCCAAAATTTTAGTCAATAAATGTATTGGCTTTTCGAGGTTGTGATATTACTGGTCATGAAAATTATTTATCTGGTTTGGAAGTGATTTGACCGACCAGGTAGAATTTGTGTCCGACCGGTAAAGATTTTTGACTGACCAGTAAAATGTTCTGGCCGACTAGTAGAGTATTTTGGCTGACCAGTCAATTGTTTTGCCTGACCAGTCATTTGTTTTGCTAGACCAGGAAAGTGTTTTCCCGACCAGTAAAGTGTTTTGTTAGACCAGAAATGTGTCATGCTAGACCAGAGATGTGTCTTGTTAGACTAGAGGAGTGCTTTGCCTATGCCGACCGGTGAGTTGTCTTGGCTGACCAGCCACTTTGGGGATGGATTTGGTCGGTCCCCCAAACAGAATCTCAGAAGTTACCGTCTAGTAACTCTTCAATAAAAGCTTCAGTAACAGCTTCAACCTGAACCATTCTTATCTGCCGCGACAATCTCTCAGTTATCCCGGAATAATAGCTATATTATTGTAATTTAAATTAATTTGTACTTTATTAATTAAATTTAGTTGGAAGAACGAAGGACCGGGTCAAAGGGATATATCTGATGTACGATCCATGAGCCTATAAATAAATGGCTCATGGCATCATTTAGGGGGATCTGATCTTTTTAGACTGAGAAAAACTCTCTAGTTTTGAAACTTTGGGATTGTTACTTAGGGCATTCTTGGGGCATTTTCTGAGAGCTTAGAGAGATAAAGCTTGTATTCTCTAGAGAGAGAAACTCTGTATTTTTCTACTTACACTTAAGAAACTCAGTTCGCTCAAGTTCATCTAATCTTAAGTGTAGGCTAAATATATCACAACTCTAAGTTGATTAGGCTATTACCAATAAATTGGGGCTGAACCACTATAAAATTATTGGTGTCGTATTTTCTATTCAAGGCTTATTGTCATTTTGACGTCTACTCGTCGTTGGCCAAAATCGTGGTCAATATTTTGGTTCTTTCATTGAGAGCCTAAAGAGAAGAAACACACGACTATCATATCCAGATGGCACCCAAGAATACCAGTGTGGCATCCAAAAAGTCAGGCACGTCAAAAGAGCCTGCTAGATCAGAAGGTCCTGGACCGCAGAACCCAGAGACTCAGCCTAGGGTCTTTCTCGAGGAGACCACTCTAGAAGTTGAATAACTCCAGGAAGCAATAGGCGCTTTCCAAGAGGAGATGATGCAAGTCAATGCTCGACATGAGTCTTTTGCTAAAGAAATGGCCAGGTAGAGAGCTGCGTTAGAGTAGCAAAGGCGTGATATGGGGGCCAGAAGCAAAGAGATCAGACAACGAAGGAGGAAGTGGACTGGCGACACCGCGAGGCTGCACTTGCTCTAGAACCGGCCACTCAGCTCACCTAGGCCAATGCCCAGTCCGTAGCACGAGGAGCAGCCGCACACGGAGCAAGAAATAATAGTGCTAGTTGGAGGACCACTGACAGAGCCAATTCTTGGGGACCAGATAGAAGTAGGAGTGACCCCCCTGGTCGGGAAGATGATAGGGTCCGATCCAGAACTGCCTCGATGCAAAGGGAAAACTCTAGAACCCCCTCCAGGAGCCACCGATCAGAAACTTCAAGATCAGGAAATCACCAATCGGGCAATAAGAAGACCCCACCCAGGCAGGATCATACCAGAACTCCTCGAGATAAGGGAACTTCACAGTTCAAAGATGGACATGGTCGTGATGAGGCTGATAGTCATCACACCGACCAGTCAAAGGAAAATGAGGGAAATGACCAACAAGGAGGAAAAGACTGCCCGACACATACCGAGAAGCCTCCACTAAATCCTAGCCAGCAGTGTAGTGGGAGAGAAGAAGTCCCGCGCAGTAAGCCATCTGAAAAATCTAAGAGCACAGTGTTTGATCAGTTGGGAAGACGCACTTCTCGGAAGGATCTAAGGGATGTTGTTAGTGACAAGAGGAGGACCGTCCCGGTCGAAGGGCAAGATCTAAACCGCCCTGTCAGTCAAGTAGAAATACTTGACGACAGTGCACCAGACGGAAATGCCTGACCAGGCAGTCAAAACCTTGAGACCCCGACGGTAGCCCCAGCCATCCAAGCCCAGCTTGACGTGCTAACGGATGTAGTGCAAGGTTTATCAAAACGACCTTCCGGAATGGATGCCATAGACCACAAGAGTGGCAGTCCATTTTGTGCCCAAATTAGAGTAGCCTAGCCACCGACAAAATATAAAGCACCGGTGCTGCCGGTATATACAGAAAAGGCGGATCCCATTAGACATGTTGGGAAATTTGAGGACCAGATGGAACTACTCAGGATAAGTGACGATTATCGGTGTAGAGTTTTCCTAACTACATTGTCAGATACTGCCCAGGAGTGGTATTGGATGTTTAAGACAAATTCCATTACCTCTTGGGAAACATTCAGGAATGAGTTTTGTAGAAAATTCAATGCTGCCCGGACTCCACCAGTTTATGCCAACCACTTGGCAGATATCAAACAAGGAAAATATGACTCTGTACAGAATTATATACAGAGATTCATGAGAGAAGCCAATATAGCAACTGCTGTAGGAAACGAGGGGAAGATGGTTGCTATATCTACTGTGATAACTTATCGGAGTCCTTTGTGGGATAGTATACATAGAAATCCAATTTCAACACTTCAACAATTTCTTGACCGAGCAGACAAGTATATGAAATTGGATGATGCAATCGAGAAAGAGGAGAATGGCATAAACAATCCGGGCGGATCAACTGACCCTCCGAAGAATGGTGGAAAGAAACGTGGAAATAACGGGTCTGACTACCATGAAGAAAAGAAGGCAAAGTTGAGTTCAAATGAAAAGCCAACCAAGTATGAGCCTCAGTTCACTAATTACACTACTCTCTCAGCCAGCCGGGCGGAAATATATCTTGCTAGTCATGAAGAGGTTCCCTACAAGAAACCTACATCAATCAGGAAAGAGATGAGTAAGAGAGACATGAATAAGTTTTGTCGTTTCCATGGAGATTATGGTCACGACACGAATGAATACAATCATCTCAAGGACGAGATATAATTTCTTCTCTGGTCGGGCAAGTTGAGAAAGTACCGGGCAGTGACACCCCAAGGAGAAGGAGGCAGTAGCAATCATGTGTTCAAAAGGCAGAGATCTCCACCCTTGCAACCCAGGCCTGTGGACTTTACCTTAGACACTATATGTGGAGGTCTACACTTGGATGAGGATAGTAACAAAGAAAGGGAGAGGTATGCTGAGACACTTCGACATGAGCGGTCGTGCTAGGATCAGATTAGGTGAACATAGCCTGATCAGGAACCACTGGAACGGCGAGCGTCTGTGGATATATTATTTCTAAATACCTCTTTCACAGTGGTAGCTTAATTTCAAGTTGTTTGACTTGATATTTAGTTTTGGTTTATGAGATGGCTATTTTCTAACTAGTCGTTTATTTTTGAACAATTTTTATTGTTTCAAACTCGTTATTAGACACGTTTTGTCCTTTTTAATTTACGAGTAATAAAAGAGACTACGCGCAGCGTGGTTGATTCTTGCTACAAATGTGCATGTGTGTTAATTATCCGAGCAGTGTTCAACTAGTCAGTAAAATTGGATAGTGTTCAACTGATCGATACATTCAACCTGTGTTCAACTGCTCAAATATTCTCCATATATTCTATGTGTTTTACGATTAATTAACTGCTCGAACAGATGCAGTCATGTAGCAAGTGACTAAGGATCTTTCAACCCTCGATCACTTGGGGGGCACATGGGGTATACTAGTATATAATTTAACATAGGCAATAAGAGCACGAGTTAAGATATTTGTTTTTAGGCTGACTTGTAAATTTTCGAAGTCCAAAAAGGCCATTAAGCTAACTTGTTTGACAAAGCTTAAGTAACTTGGAATTTTTTAAAATTTTAAGTTAGAAGCAGATATTCGTGTGACAATAAACATTATGCTCATAAAATGTTAGAGCAATAAGAGTGTGAGAAAGTATACTTAGTAGGGACTTATGAAATGTCTAGAATTTCTAAAGTTAGAAAACTAAGTACTCATGCGAAAATATAAGGCATACATCAGAGTGACTTTACTATTCACAAAAAACTTATAACTTTGTAAGTCTAAAAAGACTTAGAATGTTTCAAGTTAACAAAGAAAAGTAAAGAATAAATGCATGAACCATAAAGCTTTTGTGCAACCTCAAGGACATAAGCGCATGCGTTCGAGCGGATAGGCTGTGGTGTCCAAGCGCAGCAAGGAGGTTATGGTGTCCAGGTGGCTAGGCATGCGTCTGAGCAGTTGCACTGCATTCCCGAGTGGCTATGCCACGTGCACTCGAGTGGCAATGCTATTTTCCCAAGTGGATGCACCATCTTCCCGAGCAGCTGCGCGTGTCTGAGTGGGTGCGTCTGTCCAAGGACTAGGGTGTGTGTCCGAATAGATGCGTGCATCCAAGGAGCAGGGTGCGTGTTCAAGCGGAGGCATGTGTCCGAGTAGCAATCCGTATGTCCGAGCGGCTGGGGTAGTGTCCGATCGGCTGGGTGCTGATCCGAGTAGATGACGTGTATCTGAGGAGCTGGAAGGGTGTCCGATCGGCTGGGTGCTGATCCGAGTAGATGGCGTGCGTCCAAGGAGCTGGAAGAGTGTCTAAGCGGATGGCGTGGTCCAAGAAGATGCATGATGTCCGAGTGATCGAGCCCTGGTGTCCAAATGATGGTGCCATTACATCCGAGCAGATAGTGGCATATTCGAGCGGCTTGGGAAAACATATTTATGGTGCCCTTGGTGATTCTCAAAGAAAATGACCGATCGACCATATACATGATTTCCCAATAAATTATTTTCGAGGGGACAACAAATCTCAAGGCATGGGAGCAAACATGTTTTCCTACTCATGGGGTACTACAACAAGATAAAAAAAAATAGAATTTGAAGAATTTAAAAGAAAAGTTCAATCGTGGGTGAGTTTACTACAAAAGTGAAAGTTACTGACCGGATGGAAGCTTTTGGATGACCTCAAAAGCATTTTGCTAGAGAAAAAAGTTTATCATACGAGTAAATCATATATAAACTTGGGGGGAAAATGTTATCCCCAAAATTTTAGCCAATAAATGTATTGGCTTTTCGGAGTTGTGATATTACTTGTCATGAAAATTATTTATCTGGTTTGGAAGTGATTTGACCGACCAGGTAGAATTTTTGTCAGAAATGTAAAGATTTTTGAATGACCAGTAAAATGTTCTGGCCGACCAGTAGAGTATTTTGGCCGACCAGTCATTTGTTTTGCCCAGACAGTCATTTGTTTTGCTAGACCAATAAAGTGTTTTGCAAGACCAGCAAAGTGTTTTGCCCGACTAGTAAAGTGTTTTGCTAGACCAGAAATGTGTCATGCTAGACCAGAGATGTGTCTTGTTAGACCAAAGGAGTGCTAGAGGAGTGCTTTGCCTATGCCGATCGGTGAGTTGTCTTGGTCGACCACTCACTTCGGGGATGGATTTGGTCGGTCCACCAAACAGAATCTCAGAAGTTACTGTCTGTGGACACTCAATATTCTGCGCCCATAAAAGAACTAGGACAGGCGCTAAGGTCGCTCGGAGGCCCAAGTGCATACTTGAGCCACGAGGCGATCGAGCCGCCACCTTCTCGCAACGACCTAGCAGGTCTAGGATCATGCCGCGCAAGGTGATCTCGTGCACATAGGCTCACGCCCCATCACCTATAGGCTCACATCCAAGCCCGCATGGCCTCGCTGGAGTGCCCTCGGCGTCGCGCCCATGGCCTCGCTGGAGTGCCCACGGCGTCACACCCGTGGCCTCGCTGAAGCATCTCGGCGTCACGCCCGTGGCCTCGCTGGAGCCCCTCGGCGTCGCGCCCATGGCCCCAAATATGGCCTCGCATGGCCTCGCCCAAGTAATATGGCCTCGCCCAAGTATGGCCTCGGGTGGCCTCAGCCGAGTATGGCCTCGCATGGCCTCACCCAAGCATAGCCTCACGTGGCCTCGCATGGCCTCGCGTAGCCTCAGCCAAATATGGCCTCGCATGGCCTCGCGTGGCCTCAGCCGAGTATGGCCTCTCCCAAGCAGAGCCTCACATGGCCTCGCATGGACTCGCGTAGCCTCAGCCAAATATGGCCTCGCGTAGCCTCAGCCAAATATGGCCTCGCATGGCCTCGCGTGGCCTCAGCCAAGTGTGGCCTCACATGGCCTCGCCCAAGCATAGCCTCACGTGGCCTCGCATGGCCTCGCCCAAGTATGGCCTCGCGTGGCCTCGCGAGAGGAGGGGGGCCTCGTGAGCAGCTAGGGAGCCGAGTCACCAAGGGGGTCGCAAGGAGGGCGTCTCGCTACGCATCCTTAGACATCCGTCAAGGCCACATTCCTATCAACCAGACTCGTGAGTGACCTCGGAAGGCTTCAGGCATCTCGTGCCAAGGACCCAAGATCTCCACCTCATGCCAGGACCATAACACACACCAAGGGTCCCATTCCTTACACCTTGAGACCCCTATGCTTAGAGGCTCCAGTACGAGTCGAATGGGACTCACTTGTACGACCTAGTACTGAGTACGGATACCAGTGCTAGTGGGACTGTTGGGATAAGAGTCATGGTCCGTACGTCTACGGCCAAAGGTCAGAGCCGACACCACTACCTCCTGCGCCACTATGCCTGCCACCACTCATCAGACATGGGTACAGACAAGTAGTGAAGGCATTCTTCTGACACCTGCTCGTGTACTTGATGTACGACCACAACCTCTGAAGCCACTCCCCTGACATAGTACCTATGTACCCCATGGTCTCCCAGACCACTATGTACCTAAGGCCATTAGAGCCTACTATAAAATGAACTCTAACACCACCTGAAAGGGGGTTGGGAGTTTTACTGTAGCAAAAGCTTGAGAGTTAATGAAAGATTGATTGATTTCTCCATTGTGATTCTGTCATAATTCTTGAGTTATTGCATTGATTTCTATAGCTTTTTTATTGACGATCCTAACTCGATAATTTCTTCCAACTCAACTTAGTTGACGAGTTCTCACCGTCAACAGTTTGGCGCCGTCTGTGGGAACGTTAGTTTCAAGCTACTGTTCCACCATTGTTCCCGGCAAGAAGAAGATGCCAAGACGTTCAAAGCGACTGAGGGAGCCACGGGAGGTAGAGGTTCACCTGAACGGAGTCCAGCTGAAGGCCTCCATGAAGGACGCTCCTCCACCCAGAGACGTGGTGCCCCAGAAAAACCCTGAGGTTCACGGAGGTGATAGGGTGGCCTCGTCACCGGCCTCTCCTCCTGGAGGAAGTCCTCCAAGAGCACCACCGGGAAACGCTAACGAGTTCCCTCCTCCAAAACCACCGTAGGCACCGAACTCCGGCCGGCAGGACCCGGGCCCCTCAACCTGTAGGCATGATAAGCATCCCCGGGTCCATTCCGTGAGCTCAAGTTCGAAGTCTCGGTTCTATGAAGAGGAAATACGTGAGCTCCACCGTAAGAACCAAAGGTTGGAATCCACCTTGGAAAACATGCAAGAGGTCCTGAACGACCTGTTGCAGGGTAAGTCGAGCATAACCTTGCCTAAGAGGAAGGAGAAGGGCAAAGATGGGGTGGAGACCACTGTACCGGTAGATGATGGGAGAACCCGACATTCAACTAGTAATACCCCCCGAACGAAGCAACGTGATCACCCTGAACCGCCTAAGCAGGCCCAGAAACCAGCGCCGAGGACCAACGTTGCCCCTCGCAATGAGGACGAGGTCACCTCCAAAAGAGCACCCTCAGACTTGCGGGAGGAGCTCAATAAAAAGAGGGCGGGCAAAGGGACCACGCCCCCTATGGCTCCCTGAGAGGGCAAGGGAAAGGCGGATCTTAGCCCGTCCGCTTTGAGGGACACTCTCAGTAAGAGGAGGCAGGACCTTGACACTGAGATGAGGAGCCTGCGGAGCAAGATCGTCACCGCATCAGGCGGCCAGGCCTTTGAGGAGGACTTCGACCATGAGTCGCCCTTTGTGAGAGAAATTCAGGCGATTCGGCTCCCTACCAACTTTAAGGAGCCCAATATGTCCCCCTACAAAGGGAACACGGATCCAAAATACCACCTGGATGCGTTTAATGATCTGATGAAACTGAGGGGGATTGGAAGTGGTGCCAGGTGCCATTGCTTCGATGTTACTCTGAAAGGACCCACCTACAAATGGTTCAAAAGATTAAGGCCGGGGTCCATCAGATCCTGGCAGCAGTTTTTTGACGAATTCCTCCAACAGCACCATGCCATACGGGACTACACGATGCTAGGTACCAGCCTGGCCAACGTGAAGCAAGGAGAGAATGAGAGCCTGAAGAGCTACATTCACCGGTTTAATATGGAGGCTGTGAAAGTGGGCAGCTTAACTCGCCGAGAGTTGAAAATAGCCATTACAGCTGGGGTGCTCCCAGGAAGCAAGTTGTGGGACAACATGCTGAAAAGGGAGGTCACCAACTTAGACGACTTCTACGAAAGAGCGCAGACGTACATACGTGTGGAGGATGGCCACGCAAACCTAAAGGCAGGGAAGGAGGAGCCCCACGCGAAGCCCCCAACTAACGACGGGTCGAATGTAGCAAAGAAGAAAATGGCATACGATGGATCAAGAGATGACCACTAGAGGAAAACCAAACAGGGGAATGATCACAGGCAAGCGGCTTACACTTACTACACAGACCTCACAGATACCAGGGAGCACATTTACCTCACCAATGAAGATCGAGTTCCTTTCAAAAGGCCCCCGCCAATGAGAAAGGACCGGTCCAAAAGGGACCCTAGTAGATACTGTCAGTACCACAAGGATACCGGTCACACCACGGCAGAGTGTATCCATTTGAAGGAAGAAATTGAGGAACTCATCTGCAGGGGACATTTGGGCAGGTATGTGTGCAAGGATAACCAAAGGCCAGAAGGAGGAGTGTCCCCGCCACGGGCACGTGAGGTGGCCCCGGAAGTGCAAGGAGAGGTCAGGACCATCTTTGAAGGACCAGGATTCGGAGGCGATTCTAGGAAAGGGCGAGACAGATATGCCAAGGAGGCCCGACGAAGTCCACCACATTGCGTTTTAAGTTTGGAGCAACACCCCCCGAAGAGCTTCATGGGCGAGAATGACTCAATAACTTTCACTGAAGAAGATGCGCAGGGGGTGCACTTTCCTCATAACGACCCCCTGGTGCTAACCGTCCAGCTAGCTAACATAAGGGTACATCGGGTCATGGTGGATAGCGGGAGCTCTGTGGACATCTTGTATCGACAGGCGCTGGAAAAGATGGGGTTAAGCCTCCGTCACCTAAAGCCTTGCACTACGACTTTGTATGGGTTTACGGGAGATTCGATGCAACCCCTGTGGAGAATCGAATTAGCCCTCACCATGGGGGAGCAACCCAGGCAAACCACCGTAATGGCTAACTTCGTCGTGGTAGATTGCACCTCAGCCTTCAATGCGGTATTAGGGAGACCCTCTCTGAGAGAATTGAAGGCGATAACTTCTGTGTATCACCTAGCCATAAAATTCCCTACCCCTGGGGGAGTAGCATGTGTGAAAGGGGATCAGAAGGAAGCGAGGGAATGCTATAACATGTCCCTCCGCGCAGCCACCAAACCATTCATGCCAATGACGATGGCTGTGCATGAAGGAGCGACCCACACAAGTTAGATCTGTACAAGATTGGACCCACAGGTAACAGAGCCTCTCGAGAAGTGCTACCAGCAAGACTTCGGCTCTTAGTGCCAAAAGAACGTATGTTTAGCTTATTCTTCATTATTTTAGCTTAAGTAAGAATCAAAGAGGCTACCCTAGGTAGCCTCCTAGTTAGATGTAACCCCCCTTTTTATTTACAAAGGTAGATGTAAACCGCGTGATATGAATGAAACTGTTTGCTACTTCTCGTGTTTACTTTCTTCGCTGCACAAGCATCAGGCAAAGTGCCTGTTGAAATAAAGTTCACCAAGCACTTAGGGGGCAGGACAGGGGGCAAGAACATGCAGCCAGCAAAAGGGCTCCTAAAAAGGGACCCTCTAACGGAGGATCCTAAAAAGGACCCCTTGCCCTCCTAACTCCTAAAAAGGGACCCTCTAACGGAGGATCCTAAAAAGGACCCCTTGCCTTCCTAACTCCTAAGGGAGACCCTTTACCAAGAGGATCCTGAAAACAACCTTCCATCAGAAGGACCCCAAAAAGGACCCTTCAATGGGGACCCCAGAGGGACCCCCTATATCAGGGCCTTAAGCGGAGTCCTTACAAGGCATCTCCTGGGATCACAAGGATTAGCTACCCGTGTGAATATCAAGGAGGCCTTAGGGACTTACAAAAAAAAAATATATGGTAACGATGATAATAAGTCTTGAGCGGCCACCAAGCCGTCTAGCCAATAATAAGTCTAGCCATTATATGGTAACGACAATAATAAGTCTAGAGCGGCCGCCAAGCCGCCTAGCCAAAAAGGATCCCAAAAGAGACCCTTGTAAAAATAATACTATGCATAATGACGAGAAGGACGCTTCTCGCAACAAATAATAAGCGCGCGCAAAAATATATAAAAGGATAGCTAGGACCCAAGGGGTCAAAATATCCTTACAAAAGTAATCAAGAGGCACCAAAAGAGGTCTCAGTGAACCCTCTCGCATGGGCTCCAAAGGACCTCCAGCCTGGTAAATAAAATAGGGGAACCAACCAAACCCCATCATACAGGCTTAAAAGGGCCTCAAATGCAATAGAACAAGAAATAAACAGCAACACATATATTTATACATTAGAAAAAAAAGAGTTCTTGAGATAGTATAAGAGTTACCAAAAGAAAAGTAGCAGTGATAATGATATTACAAAGTAAAAAAAAAAAAAAAGAGCAAGACTACTCCAAGGCCTCCTAAAGTGGGCACTCCACAAGGCCGCTCGGGCAATGGCCTGGTCACCAAAAGAGGAGAAGTCAAAGTTAGGATCCTGCCTCCACACATTGTAAAGAGCACGATCTATAGACTTGCGCTCGGTGGTGACCCTCTCCGCCTCCAAGGAAGCCCTTGCCGCCTCCAAGGAAGCCCTCTCCGCCTCCAAGGAAGCACTCTTCTCCTGCGCCGACTGTAGTTTGGCCCTAAGGGCCTCGACTTCGGTCTCCAATTGAGAAACCCTCTGCTGCGACGCAGCCGCAGTGGTTTTGACCTCCTGGAGCTCGCGCTCCAAGCGTTTAACCTTGCCCTTTAGCTCCTTGGTATGGGCCTTTGCTTTCTCCCTCTTTGAGAACAAGTTGGAAAACTTAGTCCGGGCCTTTGACAACTTGACCTTGGTTTCGTTAAGCTCATTTTCGAGCTCCTGGACCCGGACTGTAAGACAGTCCCTCTCAGCAGTAGATGCGGAGAGGGTGCTGGACGTGTCGGCATACCGAAAAGACACAGTGTAGATCTGCACAAGAAAGTCAATGGTATCAACGATAAGTAACAAAAAGAAAAACACATGTGCATCCATACATAATAATAATCGACGCAAGGTGCAAGAACTCACCCAGGCCGCGACGCGCCTTAGGGTGTCCCCAAGGTCTGGCTGAGTCACATTCCCCAGACCCCTCCAGTCGGATACAGGGAGGCCTGAGGCAATTTGAATGTAACGCTGCCCATAAGATGAGACCATCCTAGTCACCCAAGGCTCCGCCTCCATACTGGGAGCATCTTGTTGGACAGGGACGGACGACCCGCTCGCTGAAGCAGGAGGGGGCGCAGGAAAGGAGAAAAACTGAGACCCTGGTAGATTAGAGGGAGGCTCCGCGAGGTCGACGAAATCAGCCCCTGGTAAGCCAATATCATGAGGAACCTGAGGGAAGGCGTCACAGCCATCAAGGCCAGGGGGAGCATAACATCCCGCTGCGGCCTGCGGGTCTAGAAATTGAAAGGCCATGTCCTGGTCATAGGAGCCATAGGGGGGCCATCCCCCGGGGGACAGGGGGCGCTGATGAGATCCCCCACATTCAAGGGGGGCATCCCCCAGCTCCCCCTCGGCCTCACCATCGTGTAGGAACGGCCCAGCTGGCGCAGCCGTAGTCTTCTTAGACCCAGTAACTAACCACAGGAGCTTGGGGTGAAAGACCGGGGACAGCTGGTGGCGGTTGAGGTTCGCCATAGTAAATAAGAATGCCGCCTTCTTCAGGGCGGAGTCTGCATTAATGAGGTTGTTCACGGCCTCTGCCTCCGCCCCAATGACCGCAGGATCAGCAAATTGCTCTGCAGGATCCACGCCAATGTCAGTACAAGTAGGAGTACAAACACAGTAAGTTCTAATAAGAAGAAAAAAAGGACCAGGGTACTTACTGGAACCGGCGCGAAAGTCTTCACGAACAGAGAGAGGGCCCTCTACCCAGAAAAAGTCTTGTTTCCAAGACCCTGTGTTGGACACCGAGCCCTCTATCAAGGGGAGCTCGTTGTTGGCCTTCTGCAGGTAGTAGAAGCCCTTGGACTTGTGCAATGCCATGAGGTTGTACAGGAAATGCACCTCTTGCGCCGTCGGGGCGCGTTCGACCTTTTCCTTGAACCAAATAAAAAGGCAACTTAGAGTCAACCAACTGTTGGGTGACAGTTGAAGAGGGGCCAAGTCGAAGTAGTTGAGAACCGCCACGAAAAACGGGTGCAAAGGAATGGTACCACCCGCCTTCAAAATATGCTCACTCAAAGCCACATGACCTTTCTTAGGGCAGTCAGCCCGGCATGCCTCCTGAGGAGCATATAGGGTGTGTTATGGAGCAACACGGTAGTGCTTCATGATCTCCTTCAATTTGTTCGCAGACACATGTGACACCAGACTGGACGCCAGTAAAGGGGCGTCGTCCTCTTCCTGGACAGACACCTGTCTGCGTGCTTTAGGCATATCTGCAAAATCAAAAGAAAGATGTGAGGAAGAGGCAGAACACTTAACCCTCCATTTTTTCTTCCTAGCAAGAGTTTTCCATCGAGGGAGCGATTGCAGAAGCACTAAGCTAGGATAAACTGAGACTAGGGGCTGGGGAGAGGAGCTAGCAGCCCCATGACTGTCATCAGGCGAGGAGGGAGTGGGAGGTTCTAGCGAAAGGTGTCCCTCCATAAATTCTAACTCCCACCGCAATTCAAAAAAGGTCGTCCTAAGACGCGCTATATGGTCACTAAGGTTTGGGGGTGAAGGTCCTCCATCTCCTCTCGACACCGAGTCAATTTCGCTCTCCACTACCCAAATTTTGCGCCTAAGTTCAACGATGTACTCAAGGTGGCGGATACGGGCCTGCCTTAAGGAGTCATAGTCTTGGTAAGGATTGCCCTCAGGGGACTCTGAATCTGAGGACAGGTCGATAAATTCAGCCCCCGGAGGTATGTTGGACGGGCCGTCACTGGCCATGAGATCTCGTCTCGATAGCGAAAAGGGGGTTCACGTATAAAAGAGGGAAAGGCTACAAAACACAAAGGAATAGGCTTAATATCTCTAGATGCAAACGCCCTAAATGGCCCACTACAGGGTGTAAAAAAAAGAGGAGGGGCGTGCATATGGTCAAACTCACTACAAGTTCAGGCTAAGGTACCCCATCCCGAGTATTGCTAGTTTGGACCCGATAAAAAATAAAAGGGAGAAGGAAAGAAAATATACCTCAAGCGGTTAAGAGAGCAAAGTTGGGGTCAAAAGGAGGTCGAGGAGCGAAAAGCACCAAAGGGTCGAAAATGCGCGTCTGCAAGAATGGACCAGAAAGATGTGTTAGTCACAAAATAGACACACCAAGAAATTAGCTCATATGTAAAAAAAAAATAAAAATGAAATGAAGTGAAAAAATAAAAAAAATGAAACTATGGCAAAAATGGGGTTGTGGAGGATTGAACCCCTTAAGCCAAAGAAGTGAAGTGAAGATTTTAGGCCATGTATGAGGGCCTATTTATAAGAATTAAGGTGAATAGTCTACAAGAGCACCTAAAGGTCCTCTCCTAGACTGGGGGGGCAAGTGTGGACGCTCAATATTCCGCGCCCATAAAAGAACGAGGACAGGCGCTAAGGTCCCTCGGAGGCCCAAGTGCATACTTGAGCCACGAGGCAATCGAGCTGCCACCTTCTCGCAACGGCCTAGCAGGCCTAGGATCATGTCGCGCAAGGTGATCTCGCGCACATAGGCTCACGCCCCATCACCTATAGGCTCGCGTCCAAGCCCGCATGGCCTCGCTGGAGTGCCCTTGGCGTCGCGCTCATGGCCTCGCTGGAGTGCCCACGGCGTTGCACCCGTGGCCTCGCTGAAGCGTCTCGGCGTCGCGCCCATGGCCTCGCTGGAGCCTCTCGGCGTCGCGCCCATGGCCCCAAATATGGCCTCGCATGGCCTTGCCCAAGTATGGCCTCGCGTGGCCTCAGCCGAGTATGGCCTCGCCCAAGCATAGCCTCACGTGGCCTCGCGTAGCCTCAGCCAAATATGGCCTCGCCCAAGTATGGCCTCGTGTGGCCTCAGCCGAGTATGGCCTCGCCCAAGCATAGCCTCACGTGGCCTCGCGTAGCCTCAGCCAAATATGGCCTCGCGTGGCCTCAGCCAAGTGTGGCCTCACATGGCCTCGCCAAGTATGGGCTCGCCCAAGCATAGCCTCACGTGGCCTCGCATGGCCTCGCGTGGCCTTGCGAGAGGAGGGGGGCCTCGTGAGCAGCTAGGGAGCCGAGTCACCAAGGGGGTCGCAAGGAGGGCGTCTCGCTACGCATCCTTAGACATCCGTCAAGGCCACATGCCTATCAACCAGACTCGTGAGTGACCTTGGAAGGCTTCAGGCATCTCGTGCCAAGGACCCAAGATCTCCACCTCACGCCAGGACCATAACACACACCAAGGGTCCCATTCCTTACACCTTGAGACCCCTATGCTTAGAGGCTCCAGTACGAGTCGAATGGGACTCACTTGTACGACCTAGTACTGAGTACGGATACCAGTGCCAGTGGGACTGCTGGGATAAGAGTCATGGTCCGTACGTCTATGGCCAAAGGTCAGAGTCGACACCACTACCTCCTATGCCACTATGCCTGCCACCACTCATCAGACATGGGTATAGACAAGTAGTGGAGGCATTCTCCTGACACCTGCTCCTGTACTGGATGTACGACCACAACCTTTGAAGCCACTCCCCTGACATAGTACTTATGTACCCCATGGTCTCCCGTACCACTATGTACCTAAGGCCATTAGAGCCTACTATAAAATGAACTCTAACACCACCTGAAAGGGGGTTGGGAGTTTTACGGCAGCAAAAGCTTGAGAGTTAATGAAAGATTGATTGATTTCTCCATTGTGATTCTGTAATAATTCTTGAGTTATTTCTTTGATTTCTATAGCTTTTTTATTGACGATCCTAACTTGATAATTTCTTCCAATTCAACTTAGTTGACGAGTTCTCACCGTCAACACTGTCCAATAACTCTTCAGTAAAAGCTTCAGTAACAGCTTCAACCCGAACCATTCTCAACTGCCGCGGGAATCTCTCACATATCTTAGAATAATAGATATATTATTGTAATTTAAATTCATTTATACTTTATTAATTAAAGTCTGTTGGAAGAACGAAGGACCGGGTCAAAGGGATATATCTAATATACGATCCATGAGCCTATAAATAAATGGCTCATGACATCATTTAGGGGGATCTGATCTTTTTAGACTGAGAAAAACTCTCTAGTTTTGAAACTTTGGGATTGTTACTTGGGGCATTCTCTGAGAGCTTGGAGAGATAAAGTTTGTATTCTCTAGAGAGAGAAACTCTGTATTTTTCTACTTACACTTAAGAAACTTAGTTGACTCAAGTTCATCTGATCTTAAGTGTAGGCTAAATATATCACAACTCCAAGTGGATTAGGCTATTACCAATAAATTGGGGCTGAACCACTATAAAATTATTAGTGTCGTATTTTCTATTCAAGGCTTATTGTCATTTTGACGTCTACTCGTCGTTGGCCAAAATCGTGGTCAACAATATATATATATGAATCTTTAATGCAATAGTAGGACCTATATATATATTCCAAAGCTGTGATTATTTCCTGGGTAATCTATGTGATTTTATATCCACACATTTTCTTTGACTGATGTGTAGTGCAACCAACTTATCTTGTTGATTGATAAAGTACCATGGTTGATTGGTGGAGAAGGTGTGCAGACAGAATTGAGTTTACCAAATGTAGAAAAAACAATTCGCTCAATTTCAGGTACTCTTGTTGCTCTCTCTTTATGATTTGGTTATTTTTTCTAAAATACTAAGTCCATTGAACTGTACTGTCATTTCCTCAATTGTGATGTTGTGATCTTCATTCACTGTTAAAATGTTTGAAAGATAATTGGATGACATTGGCTCAGATCCATACATGTTTGAAGTAAATTACATTTTGAAAAATAAAAATTGCTGAAGATTCTAATTAATGAGATGGACACTGCTGCACTTGCATTCTATTGTACATGTTTCATTAGAGTAATTTTTTTTTACTCTATATAGTTTTGTAAGTTCCTTTTTACAATTTTCCAATGATTGTGATCCTAATTGTTATTGTGCAGAGCTTAGAGAAGATGAAGCTAAAGATCGCTTGCAAGATGCTATTCAAGAAAAGTTTGCTGTTTTTGGGGATGTATGTGCTTTTGATGATAAAATGCATTAGTTAAAATATTTCTGATTGTCATATATCACTCGATTGTGGAATTCTTTTTCTCCTTTCTCTGTAACATTTGAAAAGGAGTAAAGGAAAAGTGAGTCTTGCTATATAAATAAATATATTTTTATGAGGTTAGCATCGATTATGACAACAATAATTACTCAGTATATCTTATTTCATTAGTAGGATATGAAAGGAGAAAAAGAGATTAAAACATGTTAAATATTTTATTGATATATATATATGGAAGACTTCTCAATGGTTATTACCCATAAATGAGTACTAAAAATTATGATGATTTGATAACATAGTGACTTGGTATAGCAAGTCACCAACAGGTAAATATTTTTTTTCAACATTAATTTCGAATTTAGTTATTTTTCTTTTGCCATAATTAATGTTGTGTCCAACCAATGAGAGACACTAGTATATTTAAAAATTGACATGTATTTGAAAAATAAAAAGTTTAGAATATTATATTTTCATAATAAATACACTTTTTTCATCAGGTAAACCTTCCAAATAGAGAATTCAGTAGTAAAAAATAATTCATTTCTTGTTTCATTTATTTTACTGATGTAAATTGGTACATTTATTTTATTTTACATAGTTAGGTGCTGCCATTTAATATTTCATTTATTTTATTGATGTAAATTTGATTTTACTCAGTATATTTATTGAACACCGAAATAGAGAATCCAGTAGTAACAAAATAATTTTAACAACAAAAATGCAGAGGAAGAGAGTATATGAATGTGATTTTTAAATAAATGTACTTGTTAATATTTTTTTTGGGTTGAATAGTGTTGTTTTAGGGGAGGTTACCCTCTATGAGGATTTCTTGGTTTAATTTAATTTTCTTGTCTAATTGCAGAAAGATCATCAAGCGATTGATATTCTTCTGGCTGAGATTGATATATATGAACTTTTTTCTTTCAAACATTGCAAAGGGAGGAGAGTTAAGCTGGCTCTTTGTGAAGGTAATCCTTTTCTTTCTTTCTTTCTTATTTAATTGCATGCTTCATAAATTTGAGGTAAATATTTTAATTTTTACATGATCTCCATCGAGGACAAAGGTCATTATTTTTTGTTTGTAAGTCGAGTACAGTTTTAATGCAACTTTATATGTTTCCTTGTAAAGTTATGTCAAAATTTAGTTTTTAGTGGCTTTTCATCATCTGTAACATTATTATGTATTCATGATTTTCTCTCAAATAATTTGGGTTTGTTGAATTGGATGTTCTACGCTGAATCATATTTGACTAATTTTCTCTTTTTAGTATATAATCTCTAATGGGCTAATTTTCTTCCATTAAATGGTACAATAGGTTTGAGCTATTTTCTTGCAATACACATGGCTGACATAAAACATAAATAAGGATTTCAATAAACTTTTAGTTTGATATACTTTTCTTTGAATTTGTAAAACTTTATGCAATCTATTACTTGGTTAGAAAG
Source organism: Humulus lupulus (assembly GCF_963169125.1). Taxonomy (NCBI): domain Eukaryota; kingdom Viridiplantae; phylum Streptophyta; class Magnoliopsida; order Rosales; family Cannabaceae; genus Humulus; species Humulus lupulus. The sequence continues at coordinate 78,553,675 of NC_084796.1, forward strand.
ATTCTAGATGTGAGGCATTTGATGCACTTCATATCAGGATAATAGATTTCTCTTCACTTGTAACTTATTTTCTTTTATTTTAGTTGTCATTTTTTTAATCAAATGATGAGCTATTGGCAGAGATAATTTTTTATTGTTACCACACTCTGCTTTAAACCTATTATTTATTGTTAATGGCTTCATGCCAAGTATGATTACATCTATGGAACCATGGAGAATTTGTTAGATGCTTTAGTTCTAATGGTTATTTTGCATTACTTTTGCTTTGAAATAACAACTGTTCCAGAATAAATTGTTGTATATTATATCATTGTGTGTGCATTTTTTAAATAAAGAGCTACAACTTTTAGTGTTTCAGGAACTAAAGAGAAAGAGCACAGCAGCTGCCGCACTCAAGTCACTTCAACATAAAATTGAGAGATATAAACCTATTATTTATTGTTAATGGCTTCATGCCAAGTATGATTACATCTATGGAACCATGGAGAATTTGTTAGATGCTTTAGTTCTAATGGTTATTTTGCATTACTTTTGCTTTGAAATAACAACTGTTCCAAAATAAATTGTTGTATATTATATCATTGTGTGTGCATTTTTTAAATAAAGAGCTACAACTTTTAGTGTTTCAGGAACTAAAGAGAAAGAGCACAGCAGCTGCCGCACTCAAGTCACTTCAACATAAAATTGAGAGATACAAGATAGAGTTGAACAACTCGTATAAGAATACTCGAGTATACTTATAACTTGTTCATGTTGCACATAACTGATTACTTATAAATTGAGATTATATTTGTATCGGATGAAATATATTTTGATTAAGTTTGCTAGGTAATTTTTGTCTTTGTAATATGTAAATTTGGTTTATTTTTTGATTATTGACTGTTGTTGGTGTAATAAATTTATAAAATTTTAGAATAAAAAAGTTTATAAGTTTATTTATTTTATTAGAAAGTGTTAGAACTAATCAAATATAAATTTAATGTTACCAATGTTAAATTAATTTAATTTTTTATGTGCATTCTTTTACTACATAAATTTAATGTTACCAATGTTAAATTAATTTGATTTTTGATGTGCATTATTTTACTACACCACATTGCGAGTTCTAAAAACTTATTTAAAGGCACTCAACGAGATTTTTTAGGACTCACAAAATTACTTAAAGGCACTCAACCCGATTTTTTAGGACTCGCAACGAACTTACTTAAAGGCACTCAACGAGATTTTTTAGGACTCACATTCTTTTAGCCATTTAAAAATATAATAAATCTATTTATTATTTTTAAATTGGATAGAAATAATAAAGGCTTGAAATTATTTAAAATACTTATAATTATCATGTTTTCATAGAAAATAACTATTTTATTTAAATTAATAAAATTACAAAATTGATGTGAGAAAAATATAAATTTTAGGTGTGAGAAAAGTATATTTTACTTATATTATTTTAAGACATAATCTTATGTAGTATAAATTCAAAAGTGATAATCAAATAATTATTTTTAAATTATTAAACTAAACTTTCAGCCACCATTTAATTTATTTAAAAATCACAAGTGAATTAATCTTAATATTTTTCTTAATTAAAATAAAGAAAATCATATCTATTAAAATAAACACTCATGGTTACACATTTAAAAAAAAACACAATTTTTAATATTAACATAGTTTAGGGTTATATTATTTCACAAACACGTTTCCAATATTTTACTGAAAATGCAAGCAACAATATACAGTCTAAAAAATCACCATCTTGAATTTAAAATTTCATATTTTCTATAAAAATATATAAAAAATCAGTATGTATTTATTTGAGTAAAACCACAATTTTAATGTATATTAAAATTCACTTTAATTTCTTAAAAACATCATAGCATTTGCAAAATCATTTAAGCATGCAAAAATCATTAATTCATCATATTTCTCATCACTTCCACACAAAATCAGTAAGCATATACATCATAAAATTTGATTTAAACTCATGCCTTTCCAAACTTAATTATGAATATTCATGTACCACCAATACATCATGCCATTCCTTTCCCTTTCCCTTTCCCTCTCACATGTCCAAGCCATCTCTTTCCCTTTCTTTTATTTTTTTTCTCAATTAAATAAACCAAATAAATCTAATAAAAGGAAATAATAAAGTGTGTAGAATATTCTACACAAGTGCACCACGCAACCATGCACACGCACACACTAAATCACTAGGGTGCATCACTACCTACCATACACCTTGGTGCATTCAACCAAAACTCAATTATTCACATATTAAAATAAATAAATAAATAAGCAATTAAAAATTAAATTCACCAAAATTCTACCGAAAAATTCTAACAATTAATTTAAAAAAATAAATAAAATAATTCACAACACTTAACAGTTAAATAAATTAAAGCACAAAATTTGAATAAATAATTTTTTTTTTGGTGTGCTACAATATATCCTCATTTAAAGGAATTTCGTCCCGAAATTCTTTCTTACCAAATAATTCAGGGTATATTTATCTCATGTCTTCCTCCAACTCCCATGTTGCTTCTCGTTCCGTACTATTCTTCCACAGGACCTTAACTAGTGGAATCCTTTTGGATCTCAGTTCCTTGATTTTCTTTTCAATAACGCACTCTGGCTGTTCATCATAATTCAGGTCCAGCTTCAGCTGTAACGGCTCGTAACTCAAAATATGAGAGGGATCTGACACACACTTACGCAACATCGAGATATGAAAGACGTTATGCGTTTCGGCTAGTGCTGGGGGCAGTGCTAAATGGTAAGCAACTTGCCCTACTCTGCCCAAAATCTCAATTGGACCTATATATCTAGGGCTTAACTTCCCTTTCTTTCCAAAACGCATAACACCCTTCCTCGGCGAGACTTTCAAGAATACAAACTCACCCATTGAAAACTCGATGTCCCTTCTCTTCAGGTTAGCGTAGCTCTTTTGCCTACTCTGTGCGGTAAGCATCCTTTGGCGAATCTTCTCCATCGCCTCACTGGCTTCCCTAACTGCCTCAGGGCCTAAAATCTGTTTCTCCCCAACTTCATCCCAATGTAAAGGAGATCTGCACTTGTGCCCATAAAGCATCTCATACGGAGCCATCCCAATAGTATATTGGTAACTTTTATTATAGGAGAACTCCATTAGAGGTAAGTATCGGTTCCAAGACTCTGAAAAGTCCAAAGCACAACATCTCAACATGTCCTCTAAAATTTGTATAGTTCTCTCCAACTGCCCATCGGTCTGAGGATGAAACACGGTGCTAAACTTTAGCCTTGATCCAATTGCTCTCTGTAGTCCCTTCCAAAAGTTCGATGTGAATATTGACCCTTGATCAGAAATTATCGAAGTTGGCACCCAATGAAGTATCACTATTTCACTTACATACAATTCTACATATTGGTTTGCCGAGTATGTGATTTTAACTGGCAGGAAATGGGTAGACTTAGTGAGTCTATCCACTATTACCCACACAAAATCATGCTGCTTGGTGGTTCTGGGTAACCCTATCACAAAATCCATCGCTATATCCTCCCATTTCCATTATGGAACGCAGAGTGGTTGAAGTAACCTTGCTGGCCTTTAGTGTTCTGCTTTGACATGCTTGCAGGTCAAACATTTGACAATAAACTTAGCAATATCCCTTTTCATTCCATGCCACCAATATAGCGCTTTAAGGTCTTGGTACATCTTTGTGGACCCTGGGTGTAAGGAATAGGGGGTTGTATGCGCCTCTTTCATAATACTATTCTTAATCTCAATGTTTTCAGGCACATAAATCCTATCCTTGTTTGCAGCAATCACGCACTGGACAACGTGAAATCACTGCTACCACTTTCTTGTACCAAAGCCTCTTGCTTCATTAGGGCGTCATCCCCTTTTTGCCCTTCTCGAATTTGTTTCGGTAGGGAGGATTATAATGTGAGGTTTCCTAGGCCTCCTATCACAAGTTCGATGCCGACATTTATAATCTCCTATTGAAGAGGCATCTCTATTGTATGTAGTGCCGAGAAACTCCCATATCCCCACCTACTCAATGCATCTGCAACCACATTGGCCTTGCCTGGGTGGTATAGAATCTCACAATCGTAGTCGTTCACTAATTCCAACCACCTTCGCTGCCTCATATTCAATTCCTTTTGGGTGAAGAAGTATTTTAGACTTTTGTGATCAATGTAGATTTCACACTTATCCCCATATAAGTGATGTCTCTATATCTTTAGTGTGAACACCACTGCTGCCAACTCAAGATCATGAGTGGAATATCGTGGTTCATAGTCTTTGAGTTGTCTGGAATCATAAGCTAATACCTTCCCATCTTGCATTAATACACACCCTAAGCCATTCTTTGATGCGTCACAATACACCAAAAATTTCTCGCACTCTCTGAGAACACAAAGAATAGGCGCATAAATCAACTTATCCTTCGTGGTCTGAAAGCTTTCTTCACATTTCTCAGTCCATGCAAAATTCTGATGTTTGCGGGTTAAGTTGGTCAAGGGTGTGGCGATCTTTGAGAAAACCTCGACAAACCCGCCAATTCTAAGAAGCTTCGAACTTCTGAGGCATTCTTCAGCTGGGGTCAGTCTCTAATGGCCTCGATCTTTGATTGATCTACTGCTATTCCATTCTTGGACACTATATGCCCTAGGAAAGTTACTTGTTCCAGCCAAAACTCACACTTAGAGAACTTAGCATATAGCTGATGTTCTCGCAGTCCTTTTAGGGTTAACCTCAAATGCTCCTCATGCTCTTGCTTAGTCTTCAAGTAAATAAGGATATCATCTATGAACACTACCACAAACTTGTCCAAATAGTCCTTAAATACCATGTTCATCATGTCCATGAATGCAGCTGGGGCGTTAGTGAGTCCAAAAGACATCACTAGGAACTCACAATGCCCATAGCGAGTTCTAAAAGCCATTTTCAGAATGTCTTCCTCTTTTATTTTCAACTGATGGTACCCGGATCACATATACATCTTTGAGAATACTGCTGCCCCTTGCAGTTGATCAAAAAGGTCATCTATCCTAGGCAAAGGATATTTGTTCTTAATGGTAACCTTATTGAGTTCTCGGTAATCGATGCACATTCTCATGCTCCCATCCTTCTTTTTCACAAACAGGACTAGTGCTCCCCATGGCGAATGACTAGGTCTTATGAACCCTTTATCCAGCAACTCTTATAGCTGGTTCTTAAGTTCCTTCAACTCCATAGGTGCCATTCGATAGGGTGCTTTAGAGATCGGTGTTGTTTCTGCTGCAAGTTTGATCACAAATTTGATTTCTCTATCTGGGGGTAATCCGTGTAATTCCTCGGGAAACACCTCTAGGAACTCACAAACAATATGCACATTTTCCGGTTTTAACTCTGACTGCTTGGATTTATCCACCACACTAACCAGAAATGCCGAACAACCATGTTGCATCATATTCTGTGCTTCTAATGCCGATATTATGGGTGTTCAAAAACCCGCTACTTCTCCTCTAAAGGAAAATACCGATATTATGGGTGTTCAAAAACCCGCTACTTCTCCTCTAAAGGAAAATATCTTTTCTTCTTTTGGTCTGAACTCCACAGTCTTCTTCTGACAGTCTATTGTCGCCTCATGTTTGGATAACCAATCCATGCCAAGTATGGCATCATAATCTGGTATACTCAGTTCTATAAGGTCTGCTAGGCATTCCTTGCCCTCTATCGTTATATGTGCTGACTGTAACCTCCTAGCTTGCAACATTATGTCTCCTGATGGTAACATTGTATTAAAACTATGCTCAAACAGTTTATAAGGCATATCCAGCTTATCAATCATGTTCATGGAAACATAAGAGGGAGTCGCTCCAGAATCAATAAGGACTCTACACATCATACCAAAAATAGGGACTACGCTGTTACTGTTGGTTGCTTCATTCTGGGTTAAAGCAAAAACCCGTGCTGGCACTAGGTTGCTGTTACTATCCTGTCCCGCTTTCTATTGTGGCAATCTTTTCTCAGATGTCTTTCCTGACCACACTTGTAACATATGTTGGTGTCATCCTAACATTCTCCCATATGTCTTCTTGAGCATTTAGGACAGATGGGGTGCTCAACTTTATTGCTTTGGTGATTCCCATGGTTTCAATCATTATTGCGACTATTGCAGGTGTTGTGATTTCCATTAGGAACTGCATCCTTGGGCCTTTTGTCAGTGGCACTGTTTTGTCCCTATTAGGCCTCCTCTTGTTGAAAGACTTTACTCTTATTAGCCTATCTCCTTGCAGCACCGTCCTTCAATATACAACTCTTCATGTACTGAGTGTCTAAAGCTTTTTCCAGAATCTCAGCATAGCTAACTAGCTCTTTACTGGTCATTTTGACATCCCTCGCAATCATAGGCCTTAGTCCCCTTATGAATCCTTGAACTCTCATGACCTTTGTTGAGACTATGTTAGATGCAAACCCTGCCAGTCTGTCAAACTTCTAGGCATACTCTGTGACTAGAAGACTACCTCGTGTCAGTATCACAAACTCATTAACTCTAGTTGCTAATATTGTAGCATTGTAGTACTTTTTGCTCAAAACTTGTACAAAGTCAGCCCATGTCATGGTGTCTAAAGTTTGTGTCTTCTTAACCATGTCCCACCAAATTATAGCATCCATATTTAGGATTGCTAATTATCTTGTTGTACTTGGAAATCCTTAGTCTGCACTAGTAGCCTTTGTCTTGTCATTGTCATTAGTTCGTAGCTTGTCATTGTCCTCTATGTTGAACTATGTTATCGTGGATTTACTCGCCTCTTCACCTCCTTAGTCTCCATTTACTCCATCAAGGTTTTGCTGTTGTTTGCTACTAAATGTTATGGCGTGTCCACTTTGTATTCTCCTCTGCTACTACACGTATCTATCTAGTCAACAACATCACCTCGCAAGATAATGTCGTGGAGTAAACTCCCTAACCCATGTCTTTATTAAAAATTGCGTCACAAAGCTTATGTGTCCTTTGATCTTGATAGTGTCCAGTTATATTATCATCGTTGTAATCTATTCTTCATTTTACTTGAAACTTGATAGTGTCATACTTGCGATTTCCTATGATGCATCTCATCCATTAAATACGTCCATTCCCAACAAACATCTTTCGGTGAGTTGATATCCACATATCTCCATCATTTACATCATCTATATGAACCCTTGAGATCCCACTGATCCCACCGAGAAGTTTCTTTCTAGAAGTCCTAATTACTTGAGGCATACTTTCTACACATCAATTACAGAACCACAAAATTTAAAAGTAGGAAAGAATATAGATAACTTTTTGAGCAAGTACATACGACACGGTGAGGTGAGATTTTCCCGTCTTTAGCGTGTATGGGGAGGGTCCTTGGAAACATGGATGACCGTCTCTGATACTATTTGTAAAACGCCCTAATCTAATACTTTGTAAACTTTTACATGCTCATAAACTTATAGAAGAAAGCCACTTATTATATGAAAAATCCCAGTGGGGCCTTGCTAAAACATGCAAGTTGGGCCCAATAGTTTAAAAATAAAATAATAGTTTTCATGCAACGCTTAAAAAATAAATAAAGTTCAAGTCCTAGTGATAAGTTATGAAAATTTTAAAATAAACATAACATTATTGTTTAGAAATTGGCGTTAAGCTGATCGTTTTCTCGCCCATAGGGTATCCCCACACCATACACACCCTGACGTTGGAACTTCCCACATCACCACGTGTGCCAAGAGAAATCCTATTTGCTACCTGGAAGGGAAAGTAAGGGGGTGAGCTAAAAGTCCAGTAAGGAAGTACAAACATCACACAAGTAAACACAACAAAACATATTTACATTCATACATCGTTACACATCATACTTAACTTCGTTATCATATGTCATCATCGTAAACATCATTATCATAAACATTAGCATAAACATCATCATCATAAACATTAGCATCATAAACATCATCATCATAAGCATTAGCATCATAAACATCATCAACATGACCCACTAACTTGTCCATGTCACATCTTGAGGTAAACAAGATCTCTAGTCCTTGAATAACCTCGGCACGTGCGCCCTATGAGTTACGTCTTCACATCCTTAGTAACTCGGGTTACGTCTTTATATCCTTAGTAACCCCTTTGTTGTGTCGTGTTCACCACGCTAACAACCATTACATATCATAAAACATACAGAAATACATGTAATCCAGTCATATCACAGCCAAGGAAAACTACATGAACTTCATACAATCATCATATCATATCAAAATAACATTTCATATATGGTACATCATCATATATATCATTTATATTCACACAAGCCAATCTTACCGTTCATAGAATAAACAAATAGAATTATATCTAACTTCCTTACCTGAGGTCCAAGCAAAGCAAAAGTGACAAACTTCACAACGGGCCTATAACCATAATCAAATAGAATTCATTAGCATCACATAAGACATTCTAGTGCCCAACTGATACACCCCATGTGTGCATGGGCCATGCACACATGGTGGAAACTACACATATTTTCCAAAGATGTATATTTATACATAAAATCACCCAAAAGAATAATGCAAATTATACCTATGATACATGCATGGTTTTTAAATAAAAATCATATGGTTGAATATTAGACACATTTTTTAACGTAAAAGTGCATTTGCATGCGACATGCATATGTGAGAACGTTATTAAAATGTGACGTTAAAAATGATAATTCCTACTCAGTTACTCTTATTGTTTTAAAAATAAGGATTTAGCAACATACTTTTCTTACCGTTATTTATCTCTTTAAAATCACTAAGTTGATTAAACCTCTAAAATATTATTTTTATTTCATAAAAATAATTTATTTAGTCATTTAAAAATATAATAAATCCATTCATTATTTTTAAATTGCACAGAAATAATAAAAGCTTGATATTATTCAAAATACTTATAATTATCATGTTTCCTTAGAAAATAACCATTTTATTTAAATTAATAAAATTACAAAATTGATGGGAGAAAAATATAAATTATAGGTGTGAGAAAAGTATATTTTACGTATATTATTTTAAGACTTAATCTTATGTAGTATAAATTCATAAGTGATAATCAAATAATTATTTTTAAATTATTAAACTAAACTTTCAGCCACCATTTAATTTATTCAAAAATGACAAGTAAATTAATCTCAGCATTTTTCTTAATTAAAATAAAAAAATGATATCTATTAAAATAAACACTCACGGTTACATTTAAAAAAAAATTACAAGTTTCAATATTTATATAGTTTAGGATTATATTATTTCATAAACACAAATTTTTCTTTCATTTAGAAGACTTTCCAATATTTTACCAAAAATTCCAGCAATAATATACACTCTCAAAAATCAACATCTTGAATTTAAAATCTCATATTTTCTCTAAAAATATATAAAAAGTCTGTAGGTATTTATTTGAGTAAAATCACAATTTTAATGTATATTAAAATTCCCTTTAAATTCTTAAAAACATCATAGCATTTGCAAAATCATTTAAGCATGGAAAAATCATTAATTCATCATATTTCTCATCACTTAAACACAAAATCAGCAAGCATATACATCATAAAATTTCATTTGAACTCATGCCTTTCAAAACTCAATTATGAATATTCATGTACCACCAATACATCAATTTATCAAGGATTTAAGACAAATCTTTCATTTAACCAATTAACCTAGCATGTTCTTAATATACATGGGTGACACAAAAATAAAACAATCTCATCATACATCCCACCTATGGCCAAAACCTCATCCTCCTTATCTCATGCTTCCTTTTTGCACGATTACAAAAATATTGGGGGGAATTACATTAGCATAAAATAGATCAAGACAACACTTAAACCCTAGCATGCATCTATTAACATTTTAAATGAATTTATTTAAGATCTTACAAACCTATCATGCTTCTATGAGTACATTGACATGAACACATAAAGGCGAATTAACATGCTTGAATCACTACCCCTAGGCTAAAATTCCACAAGCCAACATAGACAAAACCCTAGCGTGGTTACACATAGAACCTTTAAGCCAAAACATACATATCATCAAATTATAGGAAAAACCTTAGACAACATAACATCAACATCATCATGCTTATGATTTTAAGATCAAGACCATTATTCTTAACAAAAGATTTACATAATCACCACACATCAACAATCAATCCAATACTTACATACCATGAATATATATAAAAATTTCACAATAGAAAAAAAATAAGAACCAAATCATGAATAGAGGTTCCATTACCTCCTTTGATAGAAATAAAAGAACCCAAAAAAATAGTTATGGTCATCCTCTTGTTTGCTAGCCTCCAACACCTTATTGCCACCACCAAATCATTAGACCAAGAAACCAAAAATCCTAAATAGATCAACATTAGGAAAATAAAAACACCCTCACCCTTGTAGGCCAAAACCCTAAACAACAATCCCTACGCTCTCGTGAGATTAGAACCTAGCATCATCAAGGACTTCCATTAAACTAGAACCAAGAAGAAGAGAACAAGAAAATCACAACTCGAGCCCATACCTTAGAGACTTCGAATGCCTTTCTTCCTCTTCTCCTTTTTCTTTCTCTCCTTCTCTCCTTCTTCACGATTTCCTCCTCCTTCTCTCTAGAAAAATGTCAGCCTCTCACACACTCTCTCTCTCTAGCCATCGGCCCCAATGAGCAAAAATGCTCTTCATTTCTTTCCTTCCCTGTTTATTCTAACCTAGAAAAAATTAGCCTAATGAATATAATGGGTATGTTTCCTCATTGTGTTTATTTTCTTTTATTTTTGATTTATCTTAATAAGGGGACAAATAAGGAGTGCATAAAGCTGACAATTCACTACCCCATGTGAAACATTCAAGAAAGAGTCTTGTAGACAATTCAGTGTTGCCCAGACTCCACCAGTTTATGCCAAACACTTGGCATATATCAAATAAGAAAAAGATGGATCTCTAAAGAATTAAGTACAAAGATTCATGAGAGAGGCCAAAAGAGCAACTGCTGTAGGAGATGAGGGGAAGATGGTTTCCATATCCTCTAGAATCACTTACCGAAGCCCTTTTGTTGGATAGTATACATAGAAATCCAATTTCAACACTTCAACAATTTCTTGATCGAGCAGACAAGTATATGAAATTGGATGATGCAATCGAGAAAGTGGAGAAGGGCATAAACAATGTTTGAAATGGTCAAAATGGTTGAAAGAAATGTGGGAATAAAGGGTCTAACCACCACGAAGAAAAAAAAGCTAAGTCGGGACCAAATGACAAGCCAATCTTGTATGAACTCTGGTTCACAAATTACACAACTCTCTTAGACAGCCGGGCAGAAATATATCTCGCTAGTCATCAGGAGGTTTCTTACCGGAAGCCTCCACCCATCAGAAAAGAAATGAGTAAGAGGGACATGAATAAGTTTTGTTCCAGGGAGATTATGGTCACGACACAAATGAATGCAAACACCTCAAGAACGAGATAGAATTTCTTCTCCGGTTGGGCAAATTGTAAAAGTACTAGGTATATAAACCCCAATGAGAAGGAAGCAACAACAATCATGGGTTCAAATGACAGTGATCTCCACCCTTGCAGCCTGAGCATGTGGACTTTACCTTAGACACTATATGTGGAGGTCCACACTTGGCTTGAGATAGAAATAAAGCAAGGGAGAGATACACTCGGACACTTTGATATGAGTTGGCTGCAACATCAGATGTCATGATTGTTGAGGAGCGACCTTCAAAGAATCCTCGATACGAGAGTGAGTCTCTTACATTTACAGAGGATGATGCTAGACATGTGAGGTATCCTCATAATGACCCACTTGTCATTATTGTCCAAATTGAAAAGATGAAGGTGAAGAGGTTCCTGATTGATACGGGAAGCTTGGTGGACATTATCTACAAGTCATATTTTAAAAAGATGAAGTTGTCTATCAATGTCTTGAAACCATGCTCTCAAGTTATTTACAGGTTCACTGGAGAAGGTTTGTCACCAACCGGAACAATCAAGTTACTGGTCACAGTAGGAGACACTCCTAGGCACGAGACAGTCATGACATAATTTTTTATAGTAGATTGCTCATCAGCGTACAATGTGGTGGTTGGTTGACAACTACTCATGGATCTACACGCAGCAGTGTCTGTATGGCACCTTGCTATTAAATTCCTGACCAGTGCTGGCATGGGATGTATCCAAGGAAACCAAAGGGAAGCTAGGGAGTGTTACAATGCTTTGGTGGTTAAGGCACGGAGGGGAATCAACGAGAATAACATGATTGTGTATGGAGAGAGATAAGAAGAAGTAGAGAAGATGGATGTCTACCAACACAACATTGTGAACTTTACCGAACATGGAGGTATTGTAGATTTTACCGATCAGGGAGGTAATGAAAGTTGACTGACCAGGCAGAGAACAACCCATTACTAGTTGAATATTTGCACTTTATTGAAGAAAAATGAGAAAAGGCGAGCTTGGGAGTTGCTGCCCATCAACAAAAGCTGGCATGCTATTTTAATTCTAGAGTTAAAGATCAAAAGTTCCAGGTCGGAGATTTGGTCCTCAAAAAGGTGTTCATCAAAGACCCAGCAGCTAGAGTGCTAGGACCAAATTGGGAAGGACCATATCAGATTGAGCAAGTCATACAACCCGACACTTACAAACTTTCTTCGTTGAATGCTGAGCTGATAAAAAACTACTGGAATGGCGAGCACCTGAGGAAATATTATCAATAAATATCGCTTACAGAGTGGTAGCTTGAATTCAAGTGTTTTACTTATTATTTAAGTTTGTTTATGAGTTGGTTATTTGCTGACAAACCATTTATTTTTGAACAATTTTTGTTTGTTTGAGACTCATTATTAAACACATTTTTTCCTTTTATAATTTACGAGTAATAAAAGAGATCATGCGCAACATGGTCGAATCTTGCTACAAATTATGCATATGTGTTGATTATTTTTACTCGAATAGTGTTCAACTGGTCAGTACAAACCGGGCAGTGTTCAACTGACTAGTATTCACCTAGATGAGCAGACTGACAGTATTTAACTGGTTGGGTATTCTAGCAGTGTTCAACTGCTCAGATATTTTCTTTTTATTCAATGTGTGTCACAAGTAATAATTGCTCGAGTAGATTCGGTCAAGTAGCAAGTGACCAAGGATCTTTCAACCCTCGATCACTTGGGGGGCACATAGGGTATTCTGGTATATAATTCAATACAGGCAATGAGAGCATGAGTTAAAATATTTTTTTTTAGGCTGACTTGTAATGTTTTGAAGTCAAAAAAGGCCATTAAGCTAACTTGTTTAAGAAAGATTAAGTAATTTAGAAGCAGATATCCATGTGAAAATAAACATTATGCTCATAAAATGTCAGAGCAATAAGAGTGTGAGAAAGTATACTTAGTAGGGACTTATGAAATCTCTATAATTTCCAAGTTAGAAAACTAAGTACTCATGCGAAAATATAAGGCATAAATCAAAGAGACTTTACTATTCATAAAAGACTTAGAATGTTTTAAGTCAAGTAAAGCATAAATGTCAAGCAACTCGGTCATATGAGTAAACAATCAAAGTTTATAAGAATCAGTTGTCTCAACAAAAGTATAAAGAAAACAAGTAAACTAGTGTCCAGATACAAAGTTTTTCCTGGTTAGGTAGGAGGCTCCCTAGTCAGCTGGGTAGGTTTACTGGTCGGGTAAACTGGTCCTTGGCTAGTCAGCACTGTCGTCAACATCGGGAACCTCCTCTGGTCGGAATGATTAAGTAGGAGAGGCAGGCACAGTGCCATCTGGAAGAGTTGTCTCCTCGACGACCTTGGCTTCACATTTGGCAAGCTCTTTGGTCCTTGCCTCTTCAGAGAGAAAGTCGAGGTTAAGAGGCTTGTTTAACTTCCATATCTGATAGAAGTATTTATAGCAGATTTCTTCGTAACGAGCTAGATCAATTTCTTTGCCTTGTTTTAGCTCCTCATTCTCTTGAGTTTTCTCAACCAGCTGATCGGTCAATCTCTTGTTGGCCTAAATTTGCTTGTTGTTCTCATCAGCCAACTCTTTCAGAGATCGATCCTGGTTAGCAACTGCTTTCTTTGCCTGCTCAGCCTTTTCTTAATGATCTGTCTCAAATTTAGTCAGAGTTTCAATCTTTGCCTGGGCTTCCACCAATCATTCAAGACCTTGACCAGCTCCTTATAGTCAACTGCTCGGTGTTGAGCATGACTAACAGTGATGAGTCCCTGGAGTAAAAAACCAGAAAAGTATTCAGAATATGAACAATCAATAAGAAAGTGAGTGTTTTTGATAACATGCTTACAATCATAATTTGAGCAAAGCTTTTGTGAAGGACAACTTCAACGCTTTGACAGGGTAGAGTCTCAAAGGTCTGAGTTTTCGTTGTGTGGTGAAGAGTATGGTCTAGTAACTCTTTACTATACTCACCAGCAATGCGAAGAGACTCACTTAAGCAGGTTGATCGAGTAGTTTGTAGGCTAGTAGAAGAAGGAATAGATGGAGGAGTCAAGCATGGAATAGTGACTAACCGATCAGATGGTCTCCCCTGGTTAGGCAGTGTAGTCTTCACGACCTTGCTTGGAGTATTCAAGCTGGTACCTTCACCAGTCTTCCTCTTGTGGGCAGAGGGAGTGTTGAACTGCTTCATTATGGCTGGATCTGCATAAAAGTAAAGCATAATCCTTGTTAGTGGAAACGATAAATAAACATAAGTGAAAAAGAAAATTCTATAGACTTTCATCACAATTATTCACAAAATGTAATTATGGTTACTATTAGTAAAACTGGAGTTCAAAATTTCATCGAAAATATCATCCTCGTCTTCCGAAGATGAGCTGTCTTCTTTGAGGAGCTCAATGCTTTTGCTTTTGCCAGGCCTGGTAGGGAAGGCAGGTTGGTGAGGATTTTAAAGAAGAGGTTCTCTAATGATAAGATCACCTGGTTGGCATGGCTGAGGAGATTATTTAGGAGAGAACTGGTTAGTCACTACTTCAGTATCTACATTAGACTGATCAGTCGTTTCTGCTTCATCAATAGTGGTACCCACAACAATGTCTTCATTGTTCTGTAACAACCCCGCCAATTGAAGATTCTTCAAGGTGACCAAATAGTCAACATCCTTCTCCTCAATGGACATGTTAGCGAGATCCTCTGCTAGGGAATGCATTTCCTTGGTTGGGAGAGGTTGACTAAAAGGGCCTACATGCGTAAAAGCCAAGTTGTTGGCGTAGATGTCTGAGGTAAGAAAGTATTCCGTATAATACTTTCCAGGATTCAATTTATGGGCAATGCCATGAAGAATACTTAACCCTTTTTTTGCCTATGAAAGAGGTGGAAAAAAGTTGTATTCTTGTGGCTGGGTTAGTCCTAAAATTGATCAAATAGTGTACCTCATGAGGGGTAGGTGGGTTCCAGCCCTGGAAGTGGTAGAGAATGTATAAGGCAGACAGGGCTTGTATTCTGTTTGGAGCAATCTGGAAGGGAGAAACATTAAAGGTATCCGCTATTGACCTAAAGAAAGGATGCAAAAGGATAGTAGCTCCAGCATAAATGTGATACCTAGACCAGGCACAATAGGCACCACCAGGGTTATTGACTCTCTGGTATGGGTGCGGGCAGACCACATTCACTCCTTCATGTCCCAAAGTTTGAATGTGTCTATCGAGCATTTTGGAGTTCATCTTATAAGCCTTAGCTACAAACCATGAAGTTGCACAATCTTCTTCTTTCCTATGTTTGAGTGTAGCAGTATTTGGGATTTATGTGGTAAAAGTTTGGGTAGCCTTTCTCTTGGGTTTAATAGTTTTTTTTCACTTGGCGAGAAGGCTTTGAAGAGGCTTTGGTCTCAACCTCTTCTAATAAATTTTCTCCCATAAAATGCACTCGTTCCACCACCTTTTGTGTTTCTCTATGAGCTACTTGGGGATCTTGTTCTTGAGGGAGACGATTGGACTTTTTCACCCTCATTGGTTGGTGCTGACGTTACTGCTTAAGGAATTGCTCTTGTTGAAGGAAGTATAAAGCTGATCATGGATGGATTTTCTTGAGAGGACGAAGACGGTCTTTCGGAGTTCGTTTGCTTGGAGATTTGGAAGAAGAATCGCTGCTCGGAAGGGTATCACTTGAAGCGGGAGATGAAGAATCAGAGTCTATTTGGTTGTCACCTCCCTTGTAGTCGAAGTGATTCATCTACAAATAATACGAGGAGGTGAGTAAACCAAACAAGAAATGAATACACGTAAAAATATTTTACTGCCTAGATAAAAATGTATGAGAACAGTGGTGACAATTTTAAAAAGTTCACGAGAGAAAAGGAAAATTTTTGGTACCATGTTTTCAGGGGCATAAGGTTTAAGTGTTTTTGTGCTCATTGGGCATGGGTGCCCGATCGGCTAGGTGTGGTATTGGGCTAAGAATGCCCGAGCAGCTAATACTATTCAGGCAGCCAAGTTACTTGAGTGGCTAGGAGGTATCCGAGCAGCTTGCAGGAGTTTCGAAGGGTTGAGGTGATCTTCGATTAGCTAAGGATGCATCAAAGCAGTTTAGAAGAATTTTGGGGGCCAAGAATTTTGAGGGGAAAACATATCCGATTGGCCAAAGTATGACTAAGTAAGAGCTACCTGATCGGCTAGGCATCTCCGAGGACCCAAGACAACGCAAGGTGATTTTTTATCCGCTAAGGTGATTTCTGAGGAGCTAGGAAATTTTCAAGCAACACAAGTTACATTCGATCGGGATAAAACCAGCAATGTGCATATGAAGATCTAACAAATTAAAGGTCAACCGAGAAGCTTGGATGGTTCCGAGAAGCAAAGAAGGTATCCGAGCGACTTGGAAAAATTTCGCTGGGCAAGAATGCTCGAGCAGCCAAGGAACTCTAATTAGAGCAAGGCAGTCTGAGTGGTAGAATGCCTACCCATTTGTTCACACACACGAATCCGAGCAGTGATTTTTGTTTTTTTTTAAAAAAAAATAATATTATCACTTAGCAAGAAAAAATTCAATAAAAAATGTGGGGCACAAACACATTTTCCTATTCATGGGGCATACAAACAAGATCATAGAGGGAATTTCAAAAAGTTTCAAGAAAACTTCAAAGTTCATACATGATTGACCCAAAATGGGTATGTTTTAAATATGGAAATCGCAAGCGCACGAATCGTTCATATAGAATAGTGATCGTGTGAGCAAGGATGTCGAACCCAAATGAGTTGTCTAAAATCCAAAGAAAACTATTTTAAACCAAAATTAATAAATTCTAACCTAGCTCCAAAGATTGATGAGTTTTAATGTTATGAACATAAAATAAAAGATTTAAAATAAAGCTATTTAAGAGAATAAAAATAAACCAATAATGATTTGAAAATAAGTGTTAAAAGAAAGATTATTAAGATGCTAGAATCCACAAAATGTAAGTTTAATAATACTTATTAGTATATTGATTCCCAAGTTCTAGTGATAGTTAAAATAAGACAAACTATCATTTTCCAAATAGATTTATAATTTTAAGCACAATTTACTTCTAAAAAGATAGGATTTTTCTTCACTTTTCAAAAAGTATAATTTCAAAGTATTTAATGTGAATCAATCTAATGAAACAAAAAAAATCAAATAACATTATTTATAAGGCAAAACATAATATTTTTGTTCTAAGCATTAGATGTGTACAATTTAATGACACATCTTACACAAAGAATATTATGTTTTGCAAAATGAAGAACAAAGTGCATATTATCTAACAATCCAAAATATGGGATATTGAAGATGAAAGACATATGTGAAGAAAAAAAATCCATAAACTTTGTTGCATTACAAGTGAAATCAACATACAACATAAATATTATCTAGTTACAAGTTGCTTCATCACGATCTTAATAATCTTATGAAAAAAATTAGAAGCACATAACTAGAATAGAAATTACAAAACCAAAAATTACAAACATAAATAGGAAAATTTGGAGGAGAAACCCCCAAATGTTTCCTCTAAAAACTCATAGAAAAAATTACCAAAAAGAAGAAAAAGATGAAGAGAATGGAGTGGTCTTCCAAGTGTAAGAATTTTGTGGTATGACCTCTCCCCCTAAAATAATCACCCCCTAATGGTCTTGAAAATTCTATATTTATAGCCAAAATGAGAGTATTAAAATAATCAATTTAAATTAATTAAATTGATAATAATATGGCAAATAGGGGTCAATTATAGGGTGTAATGATGATTTTGGGGTGAAATGTGTAGAAAAGTTTGGGTAAAAGAAATGGTATTTTTTGACAAAGGGACAAGGGAACAAATGATGGGCTCAAGACAAAAAGGAGGCTAGTTGGGTGGCTGGGCCAGGCGTGGGCTTTGGGTGGTGTACGGCTGGGTAGGGACGGTTGGGAAAGATGGCTGCTGCGTGAGATGGCATTGGGCTGGTTGCATCAGGCGGATAGAGCTGCAGGGGCGTGGTGGGCTTGGTTGAGTGAGGGGGGCCAAGTGGCCTGGGGATGTTGCTGGGCTGCTCACTGGTGGGCTGGATTCGACTGGAGGCAGGGAGGAGATGCCAGGCAGAATGGAGGGGCTAGCTGAGTGAAGGCTTCTGCGATTGGGCCTAGGCCCGTGTGGTGTACGGCTAGGTAGGGGCGGCTATGAAGCTGGCTGCTGCAAAGGTGGTCTCGTGGCCTTGCTGGGAGGTTCGACTGGCAAGGAGGAGTGGTTTCTGGGCCAGGCCAGGTGGTTGTGGGAGGCAGCTGGGAGACGGGTCATGGGCCTGGGCTGTTGAAGGAGAAACGGGCTGGAGGTGGCAGCAGGTGCTGGCTAGAGGAGAAATGGGTTGGGCTTGTTTGAAATGGCTGGGCTTGGCTTTTTAGAAATGCCACCTTTTTCTTATTTTTTCAGCTTTAATTCTTGTCTTTCCTCTTCTTTCCAAAGTACCAAAATGCAACACTGTTTTCTACAAAATAATCATAAAGTAAATTAAAATTAAATATTTTCACTAATAAAATATACCATATAACTTCCATGAAAATTTTAATTAAAATTTAATTTACATAACATTTAATTTCAATAAAATCATATTTTTAGCATTCAAACTAACAATACTAATTTTAAATAATTAAATTACAACATAAAACAATAAAACATCTATAAGAACATATAAAAATCTAGAAAACTACAAAAATACTAATAAATTAAAAATTACTTAAAAACTTAATAAGTTACTTAAAAACTCAAAGACTAAGCAACAATTAGCATAAAAAAATGTGGTAAAATAACTCTAAGAAACTTTTTTTAGTGGGGACCTAGCCTTCTTGCTTTTATCTGTCTCCCTCATGTTTTCCAAATATTTTTACGAATCCGTTTTTTTGATGTATCAATACAAACCCATGAACCTGAATATGCAATGGAGGATGGGAAATAATTTTTTCTTAAAATTTTCACGAAATGGAAAGTGAATTGGCTAACCCAAAGCCTAATCTACATCAAAACAACCACTAAAGCACTATCCTACAAATATTCATCACTAAATTCCAAGGAGAGCATATCAAAAGTGGGATTCCACATTCACCTATTCTAACCAATATTTTTTCATAATTTTAAAGGAAAAAAATGCTTAAAAGTAAAGCCAAAGGAGAAAAAACTTACCCAAATGGAGGCGAAAACACTTGATTTCTTGAAGAAGCCTTTGATTTGCTTAAAGGAAGTGGAGCACCCTTGGAGCTTTGGAGGGGTATCAGCCAAGAGGATGGTGTTTGGATGAGGAATTTTTTAGGGGCTTTACTAATAAATATAGAAACCATGGGCCTATTTATAAGCCCAGAGTAAAAGCTCTCTATAATGCCCAACAATTTTTATAGTTATTTTTCTCCAACTATCCCATTATCCCACAATTTGGGAACTGATAACTTCCATGTTCATGGCCTCTGAAAAGTTTAACATGGGTATATTTGAAAAAGCGGGAGAATATAGAAAGTTGTTTTTTTGGAATGTTGGGACACAAAAAATATTAAGGTTACTAGTGAGTCACCACGTGGAATCAACTTATAGTATATTCAATGATCTCTGATTGGCTACTCAATTTTTGGAGATTTAACTGGTTGAAATTTTATTGTTTGTGAAAGTTACTGACCAGGCATAAGCTTTTGGACGACCTCAATAACTATCAGCTAGAGAAAAAGTTTATCATATGAGTAAATCGTATAATAAACTTGGGGGGCAAATGTTATCCCAAAATTTTAGTTCTATGACATGGCAATCAGAAGTGACAAGTGACAGTTCATGGTCATCAAGTGGCACATTAATGGTCAATAAATGCATTGACCAAGGGAAGTGCAAAGGTGAGAAAATTACCTACGGAGTTGTGATATCACTGGTCGAAAGAGCATTGGGCAGAAAATGGTTTTATCTGGTGAGGAAATTATTTACCCGACCAGGTAAGAGTTTACCTAGCCCGAAAGAGATTTACCCGACCAGGTAAGAATTTACCTAGTTAGGGAGTTATTTGCCCGACCAGGTAAGAATTTATCTGGTCAGGAAGTGATTTTCCCAACCTGGTGAGAATTAACTGGTCAGGGAGTGTTTTACCTGACTAGTTAAATCATAAAGGATTTTCACCCGACAAGCTACAACAGAAGGAAGATTTAACCGACCAACTATGTCAGAATGAGGAGTGCAGTCGACCGGATGTGTCAGAATCTCAAAAGTTAACTGCCTAGTGACTTCTCTACAAAATCTCAGCAACAACTTCAATCTGAATCCCTCGTAACTACCATGCAAATCTCTCAGATATCTCTGAGTAATAGCTAGATTGTTGTAATTTAAATTTGTTCATTACTTTATTAATTAAAGTTGGTTGAAACAACCAAGGACCCCATCAAAACGGGAGGGTTTTGATGGAAGACCCATGAGCCTATAAATAAAGAACTCGTGGCATCGTTTAGAGGATCTGATCTTTTGGAGACTTTGAAACTCTTTAATTTAGAGACATTGGGAACTGCGATTGGGGGCATTCTTGGGTCATTTTCTGAGAGAACTTAAAGAGAGAAACTTTGTATCTTTCAACTTATACTTAAGAAACTTAGTTGGCTCAGGTTCTTCTGATCTTAAGTATAGGTATATATATCAAAACTCCAAGTGGATTAGGATATTACCAACAAATTGGGGCTGAACTACTATAAAATTATTTGTCGTTATTTTCTATTTAAGGCTTACTGTCATTTTGATGTCTACTCGTCGTTGGCCAAAATTTTGGTCAATAGAATCCTTAGAATTTTAGGATGCCATTTCTTCCATTATTATCGTTAGGTTATATTCCCAAGCTGCCTCTAATGGCTCATGTTGTAATCAGGCAAACTAAAATATTTATCATGGCCCCTCAAAAGAATAAGACTGTGATAAGCTCATCTTCTCGAGGCAAGGATAAACAGGTCGCCCCCAAGACCCCCATTCCCCACTTTGGTCAAGTGGTGGAGAGGGAGGTCGAGGTAGGACCTGATAGTTTCTTTGTGGTCGAGAGGATCGTGGTTTGAATAATGACTCAGGATAAAGTCGACAAGAAAATGATGAGTCATGGGATAGAGATGAGTCCCAAATTTTATGCTCGGCCTCCTTTGGCTCAAGAACGGAGCTGCACCCTGTTGCAGGATGACATTGGGGCCTGGAGTGATGAGCAACTGAAGGCAGGTGCCTTCCTCCCGCTGAAATAGTAGTTCGTAGACTTCCTGAACTACGTCAAGCTCTCTCCTTTCTAGCTCCCCCCAAATTCATATCGCCACCTTGTAGGATTAAAGTATTTATTCCTCAAGAACGAGTAAGAGGTCCTCACACCAAAGGACATTTTATATTTTTTCTGTCAGAAATCCAATTTAGACACCAAAACTCGAGGTGATGGCTTCTACTACCTTACCCGGTTTCCTAAGTCCGCCAGCGTCATCTCCCTCCCCTATAGTCCGAATGACTTTAGAGACCAATTACTTATGTCAAATGGGTTTAATAACTGCACCCACTGATATTTTAATCGTCCCTGTAAGTTTCTCAGCCTTTTGAACCCTTTATTTGAATTCCTTATCTTAACCATGTTAAAACTTATTTTCATCGAATTGTTATCTTGTGCAATTATTTACAATAGAAAGGAGCAGTCTAATACCACTGTGTTTCAATACCGAACTCTGGCCCACGCTCTTACTAAGGAGAAGGATTTTAGGGCGTTGGTGAATGACACCACCATGGTGGCCTATAAGCTGATAAAAAAGGATCAGACACTGGCCATCAAGACCCAAGGTCCTTCCTAGGAGCTTCCTCCAAATATTGTGGAGGTTTAGGAAGCAGAGGAGGTCACACCATTGTTGCGAAAAAGAAAGATCTATGAAGATAGACAAAATTTTGGCCAAGGTCGTGTTGAATCAGGGGCAGCAGTCGGTACCTCTAGCCAAGGTAATCAAGATCGAGAAATAAATCATGTTGTTGCCAGTTTTAGGCTAGTTCGATTCAATCTGAGGCAGCTTATGAGCTGAAATCATGTAGACCCGGACGTCAATGTGACCTTACATCAGTGCGTCGACCAACTGGTTATACGCATGATTTTGCCTACCCCAAAATACCGTAGTAGTATATATTACTTTACATTTTAGGTCCATTTTGGAATAGTATGGTACAAACCTCCTGTCATGGCATTCCTTGCGTCATGGTTCATTTACCCCAAGTATTAGGCAGGCTGAGCACGAGCCTAGTTTAGATGAGGAGACTGAACCCAGTTGGTCCCACGAAGTAGTAATGCTAGAAAGTCCCCCTCCCCCAATAATCCAAGAGTTAGAGGTTATATCAAGCCCGGTCTATAATTTGGAGCTAATCGTAGTAGTTCCTCCTCTAGTTGTGAGGGTAAATCTCTTGTTCTATTACTTTTTACATTGTATTATACTAACTAACACTTCTTGGACTTGATTCTCCTGTTTGTTTTCTTACAGACGAATGCATGAATCTAAAGGAGGCATTCAAAACTGGACCAAGGGTAAAGAGGAAGAAGGTTTTGAAGAGAACCATTCCTACAGCTGGAGTCACAACCAATTCTCCTACGAAAGATAAGGGTGAAGAATCAACAACCTCAGGTTAGTGTAGTCATGACTCTAGAAGCTCCTCCACCAACTCCTCATGACTCCGCTTCTATCCTACAGGTTGTCCAAGCCGCAGCCCGAACTACCACGATCCCAGTTCTTCTCAGCGATGTAAGGAAATATCTAGAACCTCTATGCAGTTATATTATGAGATCGCGAACCATCTGATGAAGCATTTAAGCTAGGCCAGTGCAAAAGAGCTGCATGCCATAAAGGCAAGACCCTCGGTGACTGTCCTTGACTCTATGTTGGGGATTACTTTGACCATAAGTCTTATCCTTATCTTCCTTTAGTTTCAGGCTTTCATAAACATACTCTTATTTATTCATTGTCTACAATCTTGCATGACTCAGATTTGTGGTATCGTTCGAATCCAAGCTGAGGTAGACGAGACCAGGACTGCCTTAGGGGAGGTGAAGGGTTCCCTGGACGAGATCAATAAGGACTTGAGAACGAGAAAATTTCCAAAGCACAAGTCTTGGAGCTAATCCACCGGTGGGACTAGCTTTAGCTCGAAGTTGACGATCTTAAGCAGGAGCTTCTGGAGGTTAATAGTCTCAAGCAGAAGCTTGCCAAGGTCGAATCAAAAGCCAAGGACCACGCTGCCAAAGTGGAGAGCTCTATGGAAGACATGTTTTATCGGTGCTGGGCGTGCAACTAGGAAAGAGATTTCTCATTCCTGGATGCTGAGCTTTGGAGGCGCTACCTCGCCATGTTCTAGGACCGATTATCAAAATAGCTTTCAGAGACAACGGGGGCTTCAGGAGCAAAAGGTTGGGAGGAAGAGGTGTCATCCCAAGAGCAAGTTACTGGAAATTAGGGATGATGGGGGTCCTCTCTTATTTTTTCTTTTTTATCTTCTCTGTTTGGGCACTTGGAGACATTTGTATTTGGTCATTTTAGGCCAAGACAATTGCCTTTGAGCTTTACCTCGATGTTATTTTTAGACTAAATATAATTTATATATTTTGATATATGTATCAACTTGTTACATCTAATCTTTTTTGTTTACCCTACTTTTCTATCATGTATTTATGTTTATGAACTTTCACTGTCCTTGTGCATCCAAATAGTTGTAGGGGTTAATTTTAGATTGAGATATTTTTGCCTGATGGTTCGCCCAATTAATTTCTAGTCGGAAACCTGATTATTTCCAGGAGTTTGATCGCCTAATCGTGTATACCTATTAGGGATTAACATTGGAGCTTGTTTAGTTCCATGATTTTTATACCTAGTTAAATTATAGAATATTCTTTATTATGCTTTGAATTTTCTTAACTTAGTTCGTATAAGGAATTTCTTTGAAAACTCAAACTTTAAGAAGTTGTAGAGTAATCAATTTTCTGAATTCTATGTTGTGCAAATTTTAACCTGAATTTGCCGAATGTTTAAAAGATTGTTGGAGGGTGATAGGCCTCCCAAGAAATCAAAATTTATAAATATTCTAGACCGCTTTTACATAATCAACTCATGCTAAATTACAAGAATAAAATGAAAAAAACTTACCAAGTTTAAAATACGTAGCAACCCTTTATTATTCAAGTTCAAACAAAATGAGATGGCTTTTAAAAAAAAACCCTTATAAAGAACAAAACACATTAAATCTAACAAAAATGTCCCATTAGTGATAATACTTCTTTACATGTAGAGTGTTCCAAGTTCGTGGAACCAATTATCCACTTAGTCGAGATAGTTTGAAGGTTCATTCCCGTAAGATCTCCACAATCATTATAGGCTCCTTCCAAGTTCGGTCCTAGTACATCATCTTTTGGGTCTTTGTTTGCTAGAAACACCCTTCAGAGCACCAAATCCCCCATCTCAAGTCTACACCCTTTAACTTTTAAATCAAAATATCGAGCTACTCTTTGCTGGTAATGATTGAGCTACAACTGAGACTCTTCCCATCGCTCTTCTATTAGGTCTAAGGACGCATTAAGCATGTCATGATTCCAATCCTAGTTGTAGGTACTTTCCCTATGTGACGTCACTAAAGCCTCACCTAGAAGCATAGCCTCGCTTCCAAAAGTTAGAGAGAAGATAGTATGCCCAGTAAAAGTGCGATGTGAGGTCCTGTAGGCCTAGAGCACTTATGGGAGCATTTTAGGCCATAGCCATTTAGCATCTTCTAGTCTCTTCTTTAAGATTGCCTTTAGGGTTTTGTTTACTACCTTGACCTGCCCATTAGCTTGAGGGAATGCCACTGAAGAGAAACTCTTCATTATGTCATATTTCTTGCAAAAGGTTGTGAATAGGTCACTGTCAAATTGAGTTACGTTATCAGACACAATCTTCTTTGGGAGTCCAAAACGGAATACCATGTTTTTCATGACGAAATCTAGTACTCTTTTCAGGGTTATAGTCTCCAGAGGCTCCACCTCAACCCACTTAGTAAAATAGTCGATTGATTAAACTACATAGCGAATTCCTCCTTTTACAATAGTTAGCAAGACGATTAAGTGAATCGCCTATAAAACGAATGGCCATGATGAGGAAATTATTGTTAGCTCCATGGGCGCAGCTGAGGCACTGATGGCAAAACATTGGCATTTGTCACACTTGAGGACATATGAAGCTGAGTCCTTTTTCAATGTGGGCCAGAAATTACCTTGCCATAGTACCTTTAGAGCAACGTTTTGCCCCCCAGTGTGGTCCCCACAAAATCCTTTGTGGATTTCTCGAAGGATGGCTTGCGCTTCCTCGGGAAAAACACACCTTACGAGGAGCAAAGAATCACCTCGCATGTAGAGAATTCCATCTACCATAAAGTATCGTGGGACCTGATAAAATAGTTTTCGTGCATTCTTTCGATCTTCTCGCAGTTTTCCGGTTATCAGTTATTCAACTATGGCAGTCATCTATGTTGGTTCTTCACAAATTATTTCGACCTCTATTGACTCTTCATTGATTCTTAGTTTATCCAAGAATTATATGGGGACCAAATTTAATGTGTTCCATTCTTTGGTCATTGCGAGTCGGGCTAAAGCATCTGCATTTGTATTGTGCTCGCGGGGGACCTGTTCGATGATATAAAACTCAAATTTTGATAGTTCACCTTTAACCTTAGCTAGATAAGCTGCCATTTTGATTCCTTGAGCTTGTTATTATCCTAATACATTATTAATCACAAGATGAGAATTGCTAAAGCATTGAATTCCTCTTACTTTCAACACCTTTGCTACCTGAACTCTAGCCAATAATGCCCCGTACTCCGCTTCGTTGTTGGAAGCATCGAAACTAAAACGGAGAGTCCTATGGAAGTGATGTCCTTCGAGTGAGATTAGAATTATTCCAGCTCCAGATCCGTTCTCATTTGACGATTTGTCAATGAAGAGTTTCCACAATTCTTGTATTGGTTCCCTTGTCGGTTCATCTAGGAAACCCAGTACATTTAGCCACGAAGTTAACGGGTACTTGTCCTTTGATTTGCGTTCATGGTTTATATAGTATCTCAAACTGACTGAGTTCGATGGCCAACTTTAACAAATGTCCTGATTTCTTAGGCTTTTGCAAGACCTGCCTTAAAGGTTAATCAATTAAGACGTGTATAGTGTGAGACTGGAAATACGACCTGAGTTTTCTCTATGCCTGGATGAAACAGAACGTGATTTTTCAATTAGAGGATATCTAGATTCAACTCCCAGAAGCCTCTAACTCACATAATACACTGGTTTCTATGTTCAATTTTTCTGCTCGAACTAACATAGCGCTGACTGCGTTTTCTGTTACGGCTAAGTATAAGTATAAATATTCCCCAACAAGTGTTTTGATAACATGGGGGGCTCAGCCATATGAGAATTCAGATCCATAAATTCTTAATAGAATTCTTCTGTCCAATTAAACCGTCTATTCCCTCTGAGCAAGTTGTAGAAGGGAAGACATTTATCTGTGGACTTCGATACGAACTGGTTTAAAGCCGCCACCTTTCCAGTTAGGCTCTGTACTTCTTTTAGAAACCTTGGTGAAGAAATTTCTAATAGAGAACTGATCTTCTCAGGGTTTGCTTCGATCCCCCTTGCTTTGACTATGAAGCCTAAGAACTTCGTTGATGAAACCCTAAAGCTACATTTCTAGGGCTTCAACTTTATGTCGTACTTTCTTAGCACACAAAAAAATTCTTCCAGATCGGATGCATGGTCATTGGCAGTCTTTGACATGATGAGTATGTCCTCGACATACACTTCCCTATTATTCCCAATCTGGTTGACGAGCATCTTATTGACTAACCTTTGATATGTTGCACCAGTGTTCTTTAGCCCAAATGACATGACCCAGTAGCAGTATATGTTATGTTTGATCATTAAGGTGGTGTGCTCTTGGTCTGCATGGTTTGTTGTGATCTGGTTATATCCAGAATATGCGTCCACGAAGGACATGAACTCGTGGCTGGCTGTTGCATCAACTAGCTGATATATTCTCGGTAGTGGGAAACAATCTTTAGAACATGCTTTGTTGAGGTCGAAGAAATCGATGCAGGCCCTCTACTTGTCGTTTGGCTTCGGGACCAAAATGGGGTTAGGAATCCAAGTAAGATATTTAGCCTCCATAATGAAACTACATTTCAATAAGTGAGCTACCTATTCCTCCAGAACTTCTCCTCGATCTTTTCCCAACAGCCTCCGTTTCTGCACCTTCTAGGCACGTCTTTGTCAAGGTTGAATGTATGCATCATAATGCTTGGATTGATTCCCACCATTTCGTCATGCGGAAAGGCAAAGAATTCAAGGTTTCTTCTTAAAAACTCGACCAATTCCTTCTTTCTTTTGGTTCTGAGATTTTTTCCAGCCTTTGAAGGGACTTCTAGGTCGAGAAAAATTTCCTCTAGTTCCTTTAAAACATGGAGCTTAGATCTGTCTTCGCCTAATCTTTGATCAATTTCTTTGAGTTGGGCAACCTCATTTCCAACCTATTGAGGTTCTTCCACCTCTCTGACAATTACCATTGCCTTAGGTTCCTCATTGTCTTCGGTTATTACCATGGCTTGCTGTCGGGGTTGTGATTTTCCCTTCATGGCAATGCTATAGCAATCCCTGGTAGCGAGCTGATCTCCCTTCACGGTACATATTCACGAGGATGATGGAAATTTTATGGATAAGTGGCAAACTGAAGTTATAACTTCAAATGCCATCAGTGCAGGTCTCCTTGAAATTGAATTGTAGGTAGCCAAACAGTCAATTACCACGAACTGAAGCATCTTGGCAACAACTCGCATCTCATGGCCCAATGTTTCTACAAATTCGATTGTTCCTATGGCTGCAATTCCCTCTCTTGAAAATTTGTAAGGGGTCATAGTGGTTGCCATAAAATCGGCTATAGATTGCCCAATATTTTCAAGGGTGGACCTAAATAGCTCATTCACGGAGTTCCCACTGTCAATCAGTATGAATAGTTATCACCAACATATCATTATGAGGGAATTGGACATGGATAATGTCTTCTTTTGTAAAAATTATTGGTTTTTTATCCAATCACTGTTGTTTAGATAGCCTTTGCTCTGGAACAAACTCGATGTCATCATGTGTTTTTCACTCCTGGATATATCTCTTCTAGGCTCCATTGCTCGTTCCTGCTAGATGAGGTGCGCCTGCAATGGTGGCTATGTCCCTCCCTTCAACGGGGGGAGGGATAATATGATTTCCCTAAGCTCATTGAGCTTGTCCTGGATTGACTTGGTTACCTGGAGCTAGTTGATGGTTCTGCCCCACCGGTTGGTTTGGAGCTACCCTACTTTGATCGTACTGGGCTAACGGTCCAACCAAAATGAGAGTCTCGATTTCATCCTTTAGCTGACGACAATCATCTGTGTTGTAGCAGATATCATTATGGTATTAGTAGAATTTAGTCGGGTCTCTCCTTGCCCTTTGATGTTTCATGAGCTTGGGATTCTTCCATGGAAGATGGGCAGAATTAGCCAGATAAGTATGTTCCCATGTATCTGTTTGGTCGGTACAAGTTATGAAGGTATAAGTGTACTTCTCCCCATGCTTATTTTTCTTGAACCCATTATAGTTGCCCTTACCATTCCCTTTTCGTTTATTGCCTCGACCTGGTTATTCTGGGCAGTGGGCTGAGCCATAGCTATAGGATCCGCCATCACTCCAGCGGGGTGAACGAGGGTTTGGCTGGATCCTACGATAGCAGATTCTACCTCTTCTAAATTGACCCAATCTTGAGCTCGAGCCAAGAATTCTTCTACACTTTTCACTCTTTTGTTGTGGAGCTCCTTCCATAGATCTCCTCCTACAACGATTCTTGTTCTCATGGCCATGAGCTTGGCACTATTGTAAGTATCTCTAACTCAGGCCGCTACACTAGTAAATTGATTGAGGTAGGCCTTAAGGGAATCATTGGGCTATTAATGTTGGATAGTGAGTTGGCATCCACTCGAACCTCATTGGTAGCTCAAAACTGTCTCATGAACTCAGAGGACAACTTTTTCCAGGAGGTGATTGAGTGTTTGTTGAACCATAGCTTGGCTGGTCCCGTCAACGTAGCTGGGAATAGAACATATCACAGGTCAAGGCTCACATTGTGGGCTATCATCGGAGTGTTGTTGGATGGATCAGTGGTTCCGTTATATGTGGGCATAGTTGGCATCCTGAAGCCAATGGGATATGGAGCTATTGCGATATGAGGAGCAAAAGGCTCAAGCCCGTCATTAGAATCACAATCATCCAAAATTTTCCCAAAGAAGAGCCTCTCATTTGATCATCCATTAGGGTCAGTCGTTCGAGGATTGGATCCTTCGTCTCTAGGTTATTTGGTAGTTTATTACCAGCTCCCATTCTATTATGCGTGTTAGGTGGGTTATTATCCCTTAAAGCTTGTGCTCGATTGTGCGAGACGTTCCCATTGTCATACATGATAGACAAATCTCCCCTGTTCTGAGTATAGCTCAGATCATCATAGCGACTTGACTGTCCTATTTGTGTGTTTTGATGATCACGCTGGTCAGACTATGGATTGGAGCGCAAGATTTGTGTTGAACTCAATTGATTTCTCAGATCGCTTTTGTGCATATGGGAATTCTTGTTACGGGCATTCCCATTTCTACCACCACAATGGCTCTTTGTCTCACAATTACCATCCACGAAGCTTACTGATTATGGTTGAGGTTGAGGAGCTGGATTATTTGTGTGAGATTGTAGGGCATATGTGTCTTCTACAGGTATAGAATGTCTCCTTTCATTCCTGTGCCCTCGTGCATTCCTTTGTGGGCGTTGTGGTGTTAGATGACGAATAGGTGAGGGAGGATGCCTTATCTGTGAAGCAATCTGTGTCCCATCTGGACGGACCAAATTGGCACGCCCATAGTCTATTATGAGTTTTGGATTTTGTGGCAACACAAAGTTATTACGTGGCACCTGAGCAGCTGACTGAGTTGCTGGTGGATTCAAAGGGATTTCCGCTCTTCTCGATGTGGTATCAACTTGCCCTGCTTGGCCAGACTGATTTCTATGAGCGTGAGTCGCTTGTCCAATCCTGCGATTATTAGCAAAGAGGGTTGTTCCTAGGAGTCCATTCAGAAGGCATAGAACTCGGTGATGCTGTTATGATAGAATGACTTCCATCAGGTCGATTTTTTTAGTGGGACCGAGATTATTGGGACCCGCTTTGCCTCCTTCTAACATTCTCATCGGTTGCACGATGAAGTAGTCAAGCCATGATCTCATTTATTCGCATGTTAGCCTGGGCAAGATGGCTCCTTAGTTGAGCATTCCCCATTTAAATGTCAGTCAGGTACCCAGGATTAGGGTTCGGTTGGTGTGAGGCTGAACTTTTGGCATTGTCTTGGTACATGTCCTGTTTTCTAGGGCGGCACTGTGCAGACATACCTTCCCAGTGGGGAGAGTCGTATGGTGACCTCTGTATTCATTAGGCTATTCTGTTTCATTGTCTCACATGGAACAAGTAACAACCTTGATGATTGCTAGTTTGAATATCATGCAAGATTTCAAGCTTAATCTTCTCTCAATGAAAGCAATAATCTGTTGACACAGGTTTTTCGTCAACATGGGTTTTGGAAATCCAAAATAGAAAGATTAGGCTTACTGTAAACCGAATGTAAAGAAATATAAAAACACCCACAATTTACGTGGTTCAGTGGTTAAACTCCACCTAGTCCACTAGTCACTATTATTGATATATTTAGGAACCCTAGACAAAAAATTTTATGATAATTTCGACAAAGTTTTGCATACAGAATGTCCCCCCCCCCCCCCCCCCCCTCCTTTTCTGTCCATTCCCCTTGTATTTATAAGGAATTATGGTGGACAATATTGGGTAACCTTACTATAAATGGCAACGTATAATATTGGGTAACTTCCCAAGTTAATGGACACTTGAATATTCTAATTATGCATATTGACGTTTTACATCAATCAATAAATGTATATAACAAATGTATGTATTTATTGCGTATATTGGGCTTTCGAGTCTGTAGGGATTCTCCTGTTCGAGCTGGATGTCATTCTTGTGCTAGATATGAATGGAACGAGATGGTTTGATTTAGATAATGCTCCCACTTGATGCATGATATCGGGATGTTGGGTACCTCATTCTCTATCATTTGCATCTGTAATGGTTTAGAAGATCCTAGATTGTTCCAGACATAACACCAGCTATACCCAGAGCAAGATAGTTAAGCTCATATTTTTAGGGTACAACAGTGTTTGTACTTGTTCTTGTTTCTAGTTCATTAATTGTTTGCTTCTTTTCATGGTTATTCTAATGTTTATGTAACTTATTATTATTTTTATATATATTCTTCATTTTTTTTGTAGCTTTGGGAGAATCGTTATGCCGAGTCAGATTATTTTCATACAAAAATTGTCGTAACAATTAATCATCGTGTTATTGCAAATCTGAATAAGCATTTGTCTGATGTGCAGAAGGTGATGTTCTCTGAGATAGTATTTGGTCATTTTTTGGGTATTCCTAGTTACACCTTTCAACGTCAACTGTCCCATAGTTTTTGTTGAGGGAGGTTCAAAATAATTGAGGAGGCTTTTGTTGCTGTGTTAGTTCATCAGCCTGAAGTTGTTGTTTTTGAGACAGTTGACTAAGTTGATATTAGAGGAACTCTAGTTATTGAGAAGAGGCTTATGTTGTACCCAAAAATAAGAAATTAATTATCTTTCTCGGGGTATAGGTGGTAGGCAAGAAATAAAGAAAATTGGACTCCAGAGACATTTCATTAACTCAAGATCATATAGCTCAAGGTTGTGCAACAATGTTTCAGACATCTTGAGATTCTCTAGATCTCCTCAAATACCAGTGACAAAGATAGAGATATATTGTGTCATATTGCCATCTTCAAGCTCCAAGCATGATCCAAGTCAGAATGTCATGCTCCTATAAAATCCATTTCGAGTAGCGCATCCATCTCGCAGAAGTCCAATGACACGCATAAGGAAGAATTCCAACAAACTCAGAGATTCTTGATGCATAATAAATGTTTATAATTGTTATGTATCCAATGCCCGATATAACAACCATAGGCTTAATTAGAGCATTTGTGTATTCAATTGTTTGGGAAGTTACCCAATCCTGTGAGTTACCTTTTATTGTATGGTTACCCAATATTGGCCAACACAATTCCCTAAAAAAATAGAGGGAATTGACAGTAAAAAGGATCGACTTTTTATATGCTAAAAATCTGCAAAAATTGCCATAAACGATTTCTCCAAGAGTTCCTAAATAGAATAAGAGTGACTAGTGGAATAGGTGGATTTTAACCATCGACCCACGTAAAATCTTGTGTGTTCATACTTTTGATTTATTATAAGTCTAATCTCTCTATTTCAGATTTGTTAATCCCTATTGGCGAAAAACTACGCCAACATATTGATGCTTTCACTGAGTACAGATTAGGCTTGAAGTTTGTTAGAAAATATTCAACGCCAACAATCGTTATGGTAGTAAAACATTTCATGCATGACAACAAATTAGAGAGACCAACTAATAAGGGTGATTAACATATGGCTGACCCTACTGAAGAGGGCACCTCCGTACAACGCCATCCTCGAAAGCAACACACGAACCAGGATGATAATAGAAGCTCAACTTAACGTCCTCAAAACCCATATCAAGGATATCTGACAGCAATCGAAATGGAGGATACCAAATTGAGAAGCCAACTCGCCCAGGCTAACCGGTGACAAGATGAGTGTAATGCCCTAGACAGCCAAGACTGTTACACTGTGTGTTTATGAAGGTGCAAGACTTGCTAATCAAGTCATTTAGATCAAAACGTGTTACTGAAACTATAGTTGAACTAGGGTTAAAAGATTTTGGTCTCAAAAGCTTCATTTCTTATAAATAAACATTTTCCTTTTACACGGGATCCCAAAAGTAATAAGTGAAAGAATGTTTACAAAAGATTCAAGATTTAAATACAGTGATTGGCCACTCTAAGGGAAAACAGACAGTTAAGCATTTCTTTCTCTGTTCCACTCCTCGGTCGTGGCAGCCGAACAACTGACTATGTACATTCAGCCCCGCAGTTCTCCATCTCAGGATTGGTCCAACTTGCCTTTGCATTTACCTGCACCATATTGCATCCGTGAGCCAAGGCCCAGCAAGAAAACACGATAACATAGCACAATCATTCAACAGACAATCAGGTAACTCATACCGCGTAGGCATGTACTTAACAGTTTAAGCATTCATGTTAAACAAGTATTCATCATACTAAACATATCATTTCATATTAACAATCAATCCAGATATGATAACTAGGGTTAATGTCCTTAGGTCGCACCCTCTATTTATCCCACTAACTCCGGCCCACTTAAACCGACCTCAGTGAATATTAAGCTGTCCTCAGCTACCAGTGGTCGAGCCGCACCCTGTGCGCAAGTATAATTTACAGCACCCTTAGGCCGTTTATCAAATTTCTCATGGCATAATACCATCTATGACATTATACTGATATAGGGAGCTCTTAGTCCCATCACAAACACATACTCGAGTGCAGTTTTCTTACCTTTAGATTCGCTAGCTTTGTTCAATTGGTCCTCAAGCACGATCCCTCTTGAGCCCTAGCGCACACCTAGTCACAACAATAGATCAGAATCATCACCAAACCTCAAGTCCAAGACCTAGCCTCGGGACTAATCCCGAGCCCTCGGGACGCCCTAATTCCACCAAACTGGGTGGTGGAATCAAACCCCGAACCCCCGGGCAAAAACCCTTGAAAATAACCCAAAAACCTCTTTCTGGAAATAGGGTAGCACTATAG
The DNA here is from genome assembly GCF_963169125.1 of Humulus lupulus. NCBI lineage: Eukaryota > Viridiplantae > Streptophyta > Magnoliopsida > Rosales > Cannabaceae > Humulus > Humulus lupulus. The sequence goes on from NC_084796.1 coordinate 78,588,019, forward strand.
CGCTCTAAGGAGAGCGCTATAGAGCTACAGACAGAGCCTAAGGCGCCCCAGACCACACAGCCTAGCGCTAGTCACAGGACAGTAAATCCTGCATTTTCCTCCGATTTTCCCAGAGCCAAACCTTACCAAAACCCTTCCAAACTTCAACCAAACTTAAAAACAAGCCCACCAACATCCTCCACTCATCCCAAACATCCCAACCACACATAACCCAATCACATGCACCCCTAAACAAAGAATTCTCCATAGTTGAACTTAGAGTTTAGAAACTCAACAAAAACAACAGTTGAAACCACATAATTTTCACTAGACACTACAAGAAAAAACAGTATTCATAACACTTAAAAACTGCTAACCGGGACTATTGATAGCACTTCTGAAAATGCTAACATAGCCCCTGTTATTAAAAGTCCAGTCTTTTCTATAACAGTTTTTGAATGTTATGTTCGGTGTTATCTTAAACTATTCAATAACACATTTTTAGGTGCTATAATATTGAAATAATAACATTTAGATAGAGTTTTTCGTTATAAATTTGAAGTTTAATCTTGTACCTTTTTCATAACACTTTTCAACTGTTACATTTGATTATTTTGATAACATTTTTAGTTTGTTATATTATATAAACCATAATGATTTTTTACGCTTATATTATGTTTCTAAATTATAACATATTAAGGTTTTTTATTGTGATAATGGTACTTATAAGTTTTTTTTTTAATTAAAAGATTTTCATTATTGTATTTTGATAAAAAAAAATCAAAATTAATCATAAAATATAATTCTCAATAGATTGATAAACCATAAGTATTACATTAAACAATAACTAATTCAAACTCTGAATGTGTCTATTTCATGAGATCTTAGTTCTAACTTAAGTTTGAAAGCATAACATAATAAAGTTTTATAATCTTGAACATTTTTTACTTCAAAAATGAAAAACAAAAAATTACAAGATACACAAAAGTAAACCATGCATGAAACTTGCTCCATCCTTCAATTCATCATCCTTTGTGCACTTGTCTTTGTTGTGAGTCCATTTGTTGTGCACTTGTCATATACCTGTTTCCCTTTCTTGTTTCCCTTTCTTCCACAGGTCCATGTGTAATCCTCTTTGCAATAAAGCCAGTTGTAGTCCACAAAAGGCCTATTGCTGTCAAGCTTATGTTAAGCTCTGTCTTTAGAGCACTGTAAGCTCCAGTCACATCTACACACCTGGAATATTCGAGTGTAATAATGGAATCACACCAGCAATTACTTAAAGTGGTAATTCTAGGGCTTTTATAAAAAAAAAACAGAACCAAATTGCCTTGTATTAATTAAAAATGCATGAAAGTTGTAATTCTAGGTTTCTATGTTGGAAGTAATGAAATTATAAGATTTTATCAGTCAATCCAAGTATAGGTGTTAGTGTGTGCCTATGCATGTGTGTAATCGGTCACTTGATATATTATGTCACTGCATAATATAGTATCTGATAAAACTGGAAGATTAGAACTTATTAAAGTGGCAGCTATAGTCATCCATGTTGCATTAATGAAATTATTAGCTCTTATTAAATATATCTGTATTATACTTTCAAAAGCATCAATCAAGCAATCAAAGAATATGTACTATTATCTGATAGAAGTGTCAAACGTAAGCATGAAAAATCATAGACAACCTAAGACTTCAAGACAGTAATGTGTATAAAAAGGAAGAATGAAAAGGCTAATAAAAGCAGACATTACATTCTATGATATCCCTTTGGGTTTGGTTGACAAGTCCTGGAAGTGATCTGAACCTAAAACAACACATATGGATTGATCTAATGCATCTAGTGCCATCTAACACTTTCTTAAAGATCATAAATTTTCACCTAAAATATTATAGATATATATATATAAAAACATATATCCTACTAAACAAACAGTAAGTTACATGATTTACCTGAGAATTTAAAGAGGAAAGAATACTGAAGTCGCTGTACTGGCCAGACAATTCCCTCAATAACTTTTTCACACCAGTAGAAACCTCCTGTCAAGATAAACTAAAGCTTAATATACTTAAACAATTAAACTCTATAAGAATGCTGCAAGAAAATCCCAAACAAAAATACTAGTTTCTAGTTACCAAATAGAGATTAACAATTTTCAAATAAATATGAATTACAATATAGAGAGAAAACCTTATTTACATTCAATCCTAATGCCTTGTTTCCTTCATCCAAGTCTTCCAACTTTTTTAATCTTTCACGCTCCAACTTTAGTGCAGCTTCTGCAGCTTTAGTAATGTCACCTACCACCAATAGCCCCTTTCACGCATCAGATAACAGAAAAATTCTTAAAAGAGTACAGAGAACATGAATAAACTGAAAAAAACAGAGGGGAATACAGTGGAGTGTCAAAAATGAACTATTGCCAAAACCTAGCTGATCTTTGTGAAAACTAGGGCTAAACTAGATTTTTAGATAAAAGGGCAAATGATTATATTTATAGATCAGTACAAGGTTGCTATATTTGCCTAGTAGCCAATTACCTGCTGATGCTGAATTTATTGGTTTTTCAAATTCAGATTCCTTGGTTTTGGCTTTAGTTTGCAATCCTAAAGCTTCCTTCTGAACAGCAGCCTGGCTTGACGCTTCATTGGCCTCCCTTTCAGCAGCCTCTTTTGCTTCTCTTCTCTGAGCTTCCATTGCAGCCCTATTTGCTTCTTCAGCTCTGAGTTTTGCCTGCATCAGAAAATACTTTTATTACTAACAACAACATAAAACCAAGATAATATACCAAAGCGCATTAAGATTATATCAGAAGAATATGTGAGAATAATAGAGGACTGTGACAACCATCTTTAGACATCTACCAAAAGAAATGAATAATCTGGGCAAAGTCAACAAACCTTAGCTTCTGCTTTGGCTTTTTCTTGGCAGAGTTTTTCTTCCAGGAGAGCTTTCTCTTTTCTTTTGGCCCTTTCATAAGCCGCATCACTTCTTATTTTCCTTTCTTCTATCTGGGACCCGAGTTCATGGTCCCTTTGGATAGCAGTCTAGTGATTCGACACTACAGATGATGACCCAAAAATTAGAAAACAGAAAGTCCAAATCTGGCTTAAACAATAAAAAAGAAGAAGGAGATGAGAAATCATGAAAATTCCAGGGAAAAAAAATAGCAAAAGCATGAGCACTTCAATGAGGGGAGGCAAAAAAAACAATACAACATTATTAACAAAGGAATCGCAGTCTTACATTTTTCTTCCATCAAGTATGGCTGAATTTCAAGTGCCGACTCATTCTCAGAGTCGTCATCATCACTAAGAGATAAATCAAGAAAATACAAAGTATTAATAGAAACTAGCGAGATCTCTAACAATCAATGCGATATCACATACCATAGAAATATCATAGAAGTGTGTCATGAATATACAACAGATGAATAAAGCTTTTGATGACAGAATAGGAATGCAAAACTTGAATTGATAAATGGAATATAAGTAAAGGAAAACAATCAAGGCCAGTTAAATGCATACCTAACAACCATATACTTCACACTAGTTAAAACAGAACATTTCACAAATGACAAATATGGAATAGAATATAGAAATAAGTTGAGACAGCTGCAGTTATATAAATATATAGAGAGAGAGAGAAAGAGACCTTTTCTGAACTATGAGGCCTTGAAAGTGAGTATCAAAATATGAAATTCCAGAGCTTAACTGGTCAGAATCTAGAGCTCCTCAAATTGTTTGACGATCTCTGGATGGTCAAACTCTGCTCCAAGTACTGCCAATGGAACCTTAACCTCTGAAAGTATTTGAATCATGGATTAATATTTTTGAGTTGAGAAAGAATGAGTCAAGTTTAACATAAAATGCAAAAATTGGAGTTTTGGTGAAGTGAAATACACAAGAGTTTGAACTAAAAGTTATCTTATAATTTGTAGTTGTTTCAAAGTATCATATCACTATGTATATCACTATGTAGTACCTTTGATGTCATCCACAGTGACGTAAGATTGATGTAAGAGGGCAGCAGCCTTAATAGAGTCGCACTTTGCGAGTTGAATTGCAGCCTTGGCTGAGAACAGAACAAATCTTGATCAGCTTAGCGTAAGTAACAACTAGATATATGGTTTGAACTAACAAAGTCAGTCACTACTTGTGATTGAATTTGTTCACAAGTTATTGTCGAATTTTCCAAAATGTCATCTAGATACCATAATGGAAAACAAAGAAGTATGTCAACAAACTTACCACCCCAACAAAAGCCTGCATCACTTATTGCAGAATAGCCTCTATTTTTTAAATCTTGAATCGCTACTTTGGCAAATTCAAATCCCTCGTCCTATTGGAACAAGCAAAAGGTTTCAGAACAAGTCTAAGAGAGTTTTAATATTAGAGTACAACAAATTCTTCCAGAAGTTAAATTAACTTGACAGTTAGGAAAGATTAAAATTAACTTGACAGTTAGTGATAACTATACCTTAAGTTTGGAGCTTGATATTCTGCAATATTAAACATAAAAAGTATGAGTTTGGTGATGAAGATGGAATATAAATCACACTAATTAAAAGCTATCACAAAAATACTAAGCAGGGAACGAGAAAGAGACTAAAGAATAAATGCATAAATTAAAACACCTAATCTTAAGATTATGTACAAAGTAAGTGAATAGTCTTCAAATCACAAACTTAAGTATGCATCTTTTTCTTCAAAAAAGAAAAAAGTATGCATCTTTTTCCCTATTAAACCCATTTTTGCTCAAAGAAAGTTGAATAAGAATATATTGTCAAAAAGAGAGAAAAGAAATTCAAACAAGCAAAGTCCAACAAACCCATTAGTCTACATATTTACACGTTCCCCAATTAATTAACCAATTCACAAATTAGTTAATTTATTTTTTATGTTTTCAAAAAAAACTTTTCATACTTGCGTCTTGACATATAGGAGGCTATATCTATCCAAGTGCTCCTCCTCACGTTTCAGTTTGGAGAAAGTCACTCGAGACTGACCACTCTATTTTTTGAGACTAAAACAGGGACCTAAAATGCTGAAATGATATGGATGGCCACTTAAAGTTTTTCATGAATTCATAAAATTGATGAGAAATAATAGTGACAAGGGGGAGCAGAAGGAGAAAGAGGTAAGTATTTAGGATGAATGGAAAAGCACATTATTATAGCATCTTCATTTTGGTAAGTTGTGAGCATTTTAATAGATTCCCATTATTATAAACTAAAGGACTAATGCCTACAAGAGGAAAGACATCTATTAGAAGCAACCTTTTTTGAAAGAGTCTTCAAATTTTCCTCAAGAGTTTCTAAACCTTTATTCAAGTATTCTACCATACCTTGTTATGTTATAAACACATAAAGAAAACTAATGTGTTACAACTTCTTGACCCAATCTATCTTTTCATCATACTCTATTTTTTACATTAATTTTTATTTTTATTTCCAACCCAATACTCTAAATATCACTTAACTTAAAAAAGTACTTTTTTATTGTGCAGATACTCTAACTAGCTAGCTCTCATGTATTTTCTTTCATTCCTACTAGACATAGGAAGATATAATACTATTTGACTTAATTGAATTACAATTTGATTAAGTAAAACTAGCCAGAAAAAAAAACTTAAAATTCTCACAAATTTGAAAGAGGCCATACATAATCATATATTCTAAAACTACAAATTCACCTAAATCATCTATCATAACATCATACACTAAATACCAAAATGTACAAAGTAATAAATACCAAAATCAAATGCATATTGATTTCCTTTTTCACAAAATAAAAAATAAACCCAAAATCAAATTATATATTTAAGATTAAAAGTAAACTTAAAACGTGGATGGTTAAGATAAATTCAATCAGACATTTCATCGAATAATATAAATATAAATAAACAGATTTTTTCCTAAAACTTCATTTCTTCCAATGACCATATATCTTGATAATAAAATTGACATTAATTATTTAAGACTACATAATCTGATGTTCTTTATAAAAATTAACACACAAAAATTACTTCAATTAAGCTAGAGAAATCAGATTAAAGAAAAGAATACAAACATGGATCAACATCAGAAGATGGATGAACATCAAGTAGGAAGACATCGTGTCTCAAACAACTAGCCTTGATTTGGTGAGCAAAATGATGGTCTTCACACAAAACAAGGATCAATCCTGACAAATATTGAGACAGTAAAATTGTAAGTCCTTAATTTTATAAATTTTATTAAAAATCATACAATTTTAATGAATCTTTCTTGTTAAAAGACAACAAACTAGTATAATACCAAAATCAACCAAGCTTTCACTGCCTAGTTATAGGCATTGAAATACAACTAGAATATACTTAAATACTTATACTTATACTTAAATATACTTAAATACACAATAGAAAATATAAGCAAAATTAAGAGGAACATAAGCAACATTAAGAGGAACGAAAACAAAGTGTGTGACAAATACCTTGATCATTGACTCCTTTTCTGATGAAATCCCACAGAGGCACCGAACCTTTGTTTCTGACTGAAAAGAGTGATCATCAATTTCCCCTTTGACTTTCACATTACTGCTATCTGAGGCACCTTGTCCCTTTGACGCTAAATCAGGGGCTGCAGACACTTGCATTTTTCTGAGAAACAGGAAAATGTATTTTCTAAGGGAAAAAAAATAGACATTAGCAAAAAGAGTAGTGGCACTTAATTGTTGAGGCTAAACAGTTAATGCCCTCACATTCAGACAAGAAGCTAATGTTACTCATATGCTAAAAAATTTCTTGTTTAAAAAAAGAAAGAAGGAAAAGTTACAATATGATAAGTAATTTTTCACATATAAGCTGAAGGAACCCATTAAAAATGAAAACAGAAAGCTGAAAGGGACAAAGAACTAAAAAATTCCATTTGACTGTCAACTTACCAGTTGGAGTGACCACCTGTTTTTCTGTAAATGGCAAATGTCCCAGACCATGCTCAACGACCTGGTAATAATTTCAAGATCATTACTCATTGACTAATCCCATTCTCAAAATGCAAAACCATAAATAAACCATTCTCAAAATATATGATTCCCTCTATGCACATAACAAGGTTTTGCAATCTATCACATAAATGCAAAATCAAAGCAAGGAACAAAGACAGATATAGAAGTTTGTCATGTATTCTCATTAGTTATACCAATTAAGTAATGAACATCAAAAGCTAAAATGGCTTGCTGTTTGTTAATTTATTCCAACAAAAACTGAGAAATTACCTTATAAATCATTGAGTTTGTGAGCGTTTTTCTTGCTCAAATTTGACTCTTTCTCTCCATTTCCAGGCATAGCTAATTCTTTCGCAAAAATAAGTGCCTAGCAAAGAACCAACATAAAAAACTTCCATGAAAACAAAATAAAGCTGAGAGCACATTAAATTACCCTATACAAGTTATTCATGTTCTATTTTATTTGGAATTCAGTAAAAAGATTTGTAGAACATAATATTGTGTTTTTTAATACGATTTTGATTTTAGTTTGAACAAAACAAAGGCATGTCACTTGAATCAGCATCCAAAGAAGATCTGAAACTGGTTTTTCAGAATTACAACTAGAGAATGAGATAGCGAAACCATTTTTCAAAATCCCAAAACCTAAATTCTCAATCTAAACAAGTCATAACAAAACATAAATAGAACCAAGGAAAGCTTAAAAACAGCCCTGAATTTTTATCAACAACTCCATTAAACACCTGATTGCCATCCCAATTTTTAAACTTACAAGCATAATGAAAAAAAAAATACACTCTGAATCTTTAAACAAGAGGGAAAGTTTTTTTCTGATGCTTGTGTCTTCAATTCATCATATATACAAGTCTGAAAGGAATATTTAAATCACAAAAAGTGGTATACATTTTCAAATATTCTAAATAAATAACCAGCCTAAACTGACCTTCAAAACTAAGACCCTAATACATGATACATGATAAAAACTTACAAACATAACAAAGGAATACTTAGAAGTTCATCATTTATAATTTGTATGTTCATCCCAAATCATAATTCTACCATGTTCATTACCAATCCTACAGTGGACTATGGTATTTTTAGCCCTTTTCTTTGTTTTTTCTGTTCTGCATCACAAAGAAATCTATGGCTCATGGCATAGAAGTTTACCTAAAAGAAAGAAATGCTACTATATATATGTATATGTGTTGTATGCACACAGGTTTTGTTATTTCTCTAGCTTTGAATATAATATAAAAAAAATGAAATCAGATTATAAATCACCCTAGAAGTTCACCCTATATTTATATATTGATTATATATAGATTTGTATAAAAAAAACTCACCTCACAAAGATGTTCTTGCTTCCAGCAGGGGAGAATCATTATGTGAGGCAGAGATAGACGAGACAACCAGAAAAATGACCTCCGTTGTGTCCTCCAGAAGCTCTCACCGACGTCGTGTGCTCCAGAGACTCGCGTGAGGCAGAGAATGACGAGACGAAACCAGAAATTAGTGAGTGAGTGGTTGTGTAGATGAGAGTGAGTGGAGGAGAATAACGTGGTTGTGTAGACGAAAAAAAAAAGAGAAAGAAAGAGAAGCTGAGAAGCAAAGAAAGAGACTAGGAAACCAGAAAGAAAGAGAAGCAAAGAGAAGCAAAGAGAGGCAAAGAGACGAAAGAAAGAAAGAAAGAGGGCAAAGAGACGAAACCAGAAATTAGGGATTCAATGGAGGCTTAGGGGTTCGGAGGCTGAGACTAGTTTACTGTGTTCTTCCGTGTCTCTTATTTTCATTCGGCGCCTAGTTATATATTTCATATGGCGCCAAATGAAATTTCACATATGGGGCCGTGTGTTTTTTTAATTGCTTATTAATAGCACTTTTAAATAAGTGTTATTTTTTAATGTAATATATAATTCAATCATCCAAATCACATCAATGGGAAATAATTAAAACAAAATGAAGAAAATACCCTATAAACACCACTCATTGCACCCAGCATGGAGATACAAGAATAAATAATTGAAAGAGCTTTTGCACGTAAATATTTGTCATACACCTGCACAAACAAACCATACAATAGAAGATATAGTGGAACTTAGTGTAATATGGTTTTCCTTCTATCAAACAGAAACTAAGAATGTAGAGAACAAAACTTTAACAATGAATACCACTAGCATGTCAACACTATAATGTTCAATGACAATTGCAAAAAAAAAAATGGAGCCTTCTGCCCACAAATAATGGAAACTATTTATGCAAGCCACCAAATAATAGTTCATTAACTCTAGCACAATCCATGATAATCTTTTAAAGGAAAAAAATCAGAGAGCACAGGGAAAAAAAATCATGAGCATAAAAATTCATTTTCATTTCTACATAACAAAATCATGTAAATACTCGTTGTAAATCATGATTTTTTTCTTAAGAAAATTGATGATTAGCACAGAATAGCCATCATCTTTAAACAAATTAAAAAATAACATGGACAACATAAATGAAAATCAAACCCATAAATTAATCTTTAAGGAATTACCCCATGCATTTAGCTTTCAAATCTTTCTAGAGCATATCGTAATATATTGATTGTTGAGTATTGCCAATTAATATTTCAAATGAATTTACCTACTGTTCAGCTCACACAAGAAAAGGGAGTGTTGTGTCGGAGTATAGACTTAACTTTGCTCACTTTCTAATAGATTAAGCTTCTGAGACAACTACTAATTACTATGCATATTACCCACCTTTAGCTAAAGAAATAAATAAGATGCCCAGAGATTGCAAACAGACAAAAATGCAAGTACGATTCAGTCATTTGGTAAGCAATTTAAACTTTTACTTGAACCATCAAATTCCTCACGAAGTTTTGACATAAAATTCTCATTCATTTGGCCTCTTTACCTCACTCATTTGTTCAATAAAGCAAATGACTCAAAATTAACATTGTTATGCACATGTGCAAATACTAATGTGAACTCAAAAGCATAATTGACTATTTATGCTTATTTCAGATTTCCTTAAATAACACCCCTTAAAAAAAAAATCAAATTAAAATTAAAAAACATCAAAATACACTCAATATAGGATTCTAAAGAGCTGCCAAAATGGGAACCAGAATATAACACAAACAAACCTGAGTGGATGAAACAATAGTAAGCAAGCATGGGAACAAAACAGGTACTAATGTGGACATCACTTTATCGTCCAAGTCATAAGAGAGAAGAGCCAAGTACCTCAAAGCTCCATGAACTACAACATTTAGAAGCAAATCATGCATCTTTCAGATGTAAAAGCCATAAAACTCTTAAATATGAAACAAATAACAAACAATAACTTGCAACACTTGAGCAAGTTAAAATCCCTAATAGCCTAGATTAAAAATTGTCATAATATAGTACACACTTAGAGGTTATTGTTGTCAATCTAACATAAGTGGTAATAATAGAAAAACAACAAACAAGACAGCTCAGCACCAGCTGCTGCTGGACAAGCCTAATAGATGATGTGTATGTTAAAAACAGAAATTAAAATCACAGCATATGACATGTGATGCATTTTTGAGCTTCCTGATTCAAGCCAAAGCTTATATTGACGCAATAATTGAGGCCATCAAATATTTTGGCTTGGCCAAATCATGTAACTAAGGAACCTTATCAATTTCTTTCAAAATGATTTTAAGGAGAATGTGACAACAACCTCATAGTAAAACTTGAAATCCTGAGAGATTAATATATGTTCGCAAAGAAAATATTTAAAATTGAAAAAGCATTCACATAGACCAAGTAGTAGAAAATTATTGTATTTAAAACCACACAAACAAAGGCCAGTAAGAACAATGACGAAATACTTACCTCCATCCCTATTTGTCTGGTCATTAATTAACTTCAGGAGATATGGCAACAAGTCAGGCCAATCTTGAAGTGCAATCGTTGCAATAGCCATACTAATTGCAGTGCACATTTTTCTATAAGAGTCATCCACTGACAACAATAGAAGTCTGTGTATCCTTTCCTGAGTGTGTAAACATGGCCTAATTAGCCTTGGAACTCTTAAGATATAATATACAGAAATTATGACCTAATTTTTTTTATGAATTACAAACTCTCTCACAACTAAAATTATTGCTCTGAAATATTTTGAATCTCTTTTTTTTCCTTTTCTTTTTTCAAGGGAGGGGCTAAGTAATTAGATTTTGGGAACATGTTTGAGTTGGGATGGAACCCTTCATAGCTGCATTGCCACTGATAAATCCACACGATTTATCAATGATTCAATCAACTGTCAAAATCCATCAAACCCATTTCAGAAATTTCCCAGAAACCATCATCCAAATTGAACAAAAACCCAATTTTTTTCTAAAAAAAAAATCATCTCGTACCTCATTGAAGGATGATTTTGGTGGGCTTTGATTCTCAAGAAAAATGGGCAGATCACTAACCACCGAGCTAGCTCCATCTGTCAATCTTCTTCGGCTTCCATGGAAGATATACCTAGATTCAAGAACAAACATTTGATGTGGTAAACAACATATGAAAATTAAACACTGTCAAAAAATTAATGCCCTCATACGAAGACTGCGTCCACCACGAATGGCAAGGTCAGCCACCAAAAGAGCACATATATATTACTCGGAGATCGTGAGCTCAAGCACCGCCGAACCCACGTCGTAGACCCACCGCCGCAAGCACCGTCGCACCCACGAGCGAGCCACGCCGTAGACCCACGAGTCAAGCCTCCCTGTCACACGACCCAAGCCGCGGAGAGAGAGAAATAATTAACAGAGAGAAAGAAAGAAAGATTGAATGAGAGAGTTGCTGAGAGAGAAAGATAGAGCATGAGAGAGAAACAGAGGAGGCGTAGGGTTATTAGGGATTCTTTTGCGTTTGTCTTTCATTTGGCGCTTAAGTGTATAATTTACCGCCTAAAATTTTTAGTCTTGTCAAACAATAGCGTTTTTTAAAATATGTTATATTTTAATGTAATATGTGGGCATAATTGTTGTAGTGAGAATTCCTTACCTTTGCTGGATGAGCTTAGCCTAGGTTATCCTCCTCACTAGCTTGGCCTTCACCTCCTCAAAGCTCAGCTTCAATTTCCCTAAAATTACCCACCAAAACTCAGCTCAAAATCCACAACAATACCAAGAACTAGAAACTGAAAAACTACCATGAACCTTACCTCAAATGGATGGATTGCTCTGCCAATTCCTCAAACCAGAATAGGGATCCTAGCCTCAAGCTCCTGCATAAACTCTTCCTAAGTTTCTGCCCCAAAAGACCTCAAGAAATGGTGAAGAAAAGCTTAAACCAAGAGAGAGAGAGAGAGAGAGAGAGAAATACTTCCAATTCTCTTTTCTTTTCCTTTTCTTCCTTTTCCTTCAGACTTCCAGCTATTTCTACACAATCCAATAAGTATAAAGCCTAATAACATAAATACCCTCCCATAATTCCTAAACCTTTTAATCCACCTAGGGGCATTTTGGTCATTTCACCCAATTTCCGCTAATTCCTCGAGTGTCTCTAATATTCACCACTTACTTCCCGACACCTAAATAATCACCAATTATATTCCTCAATGTCAAAATAGACTACAATATATTCTCTAAATTCCTAGAAATAACCCCAGGCTCGCCCCGAGCCGGGTATAAATCCCCGCCGTGACCTTTTTCGCTGAACCACTCACTAGGATCGCCTTGAGTCACAGATTACAAGTATATCCACATAATAATGTGGCCTCGAAAATTTATCACAAATATATACATTTATGCCCTCAACGGGCCAAAATTTACAATTATGCCCTTCTAACCTAATCAAGGCCTACATGCATACTAATACACATAGTCATGCATCACAGACATTCAAATAATCATATAACATACTTTTAAATTATTAAATCACATATAATCCAGTTGTGCCCTCCCGGAACACTAATCAAGGCCCTTAAGCCTTATTAGTAAATTTGGGTCGTTACAATGAGATAATGGTTCAGTTACCTTCTCCTCCAAGCAACAAGAAGGTCAGAAGGAGACAAAGTGTGCCCACCGATCTCGATCCCACGGAATTAACCACCCCAACCCCAAGCTTTGTGCCCTCTGAACGGACTCCTAGAAACAACCAACCAGCCATCAATCGTAGGAATGGACAGAGGGTCACACCCCTAGGAATCAGCCCCGTAAGGCGAGGCGGGAAGGGATTGCATCAAGAAGAGGGGACGTCCCTATAAATCCTCAAGCGCCTCGACCAAAAGTCTAGGCTCAAAGAAATGTAGGAACATTTCCATTAGTTCGCAACATAGGGGTGGATAACGGGCGAGCTAGCATGGTACGTCCTGATGGGAGGCACATTACCTCACACATAAGGCACCCTACATCACCTATATGCAATCCAACACCCCCACGACCGCAAAGAAATGTTCCAGCTTGCAAGAAAAATAGGATAAATTCTATACCCACAGAAGATATGTATGTCCCATGATCTCACCCGCAAATAGTAAGTTTCGCGAATGACATCTATTAGATAGAAAGCCTGTAATGCACTACTAATCTAGGACCATTAGACTGGGTGTCTAAAATAATGCTTAACTCGTTCAAGGAGTTATTTGGACATTAAACATGTAATGAAAGATAAATAATGGTTTAGGTACTAAATTTTTTTATCGAAAGAGTTAAACATTTCATTTAAGAGTTTAAATGTGTACAGGGACCCCAAAAATAGTTTACAAGAGAAATGCATCATGTCCAAAGTTACAAAAATAGCTTACCTAAGCAGCAAAAGATGGACTCTAACCCTAGTCCCTCAAAAGTAATCCCGGCTGGCAGTGTAGAAGAATGAGTATGTGCGTGCTGCCCCTAGAGCACTCCAACTCATGGCTGGTCCAACTCATGAGCCAAGGCCCAGCAAAAAAACCAGTTTACCAGAAACAGATATTCAATAACATGTTAATCATAATAAACATGCTTCACAATTAAGACTAACTGATGCAAGCATTTAACTCATATATGCAACACGTGCCGAGAGAGTGCATACCGCACCCCTATAGTGGTCTAGCCATCACGGCCTACACTACGTGTGATTATTGCCAAATCCGGCCCATGCCGATCATTCACAAATAATCGCACTATAACATATGCATTAAACACAATTACAGATAAACACATAATAGTTTAATCATATACTTTACATGACCATAACCGCGTTCATAGGTCAAGACCAATTCCCTAAGCACAGTGCTGGTTTTCTCACCTCAAGTCCTGTGGAAGTAGTGATACGACACCGAGTATGATCCCTTTCTCGACACTAGCGATAATACTAGTCTCAACATAAATAGTATCCTCATTAAGAACTAATCCCTTATATAGATTCTAGGACTATTCCCTAGATCTTGGGACTTTCAATTCCACCAATCTGGGTGATGGAACCGTCCCTTGAGCCCTCGAGCTTTTCCACAAACTTAATAAAAAACACATTCAGAAATGGTACTAGTGCAGGGGGGCCACCTCTTGGCACTGCTATGCTCTGAAGTAACTGAGGCACCCTCAACTCCCCTACTTCAGCACAAGGTGCCCACTCTGGCTTAAGGGTGCCACAACACAAACCCAGAATTCTGGGTTTCTTTTTCTGTGATTTCTTCGACCCAAATTTTCCCTGAACCGATCAGAAACCTCCAAAAGTCATCAAATCAAATTTTGAATCAGATTTCCAAGCAATTTTGACCCAAGTATAAGTTACCCAAGTGCCAAAGAAGACAAAAACATCATCACAACATTTAGAAACACAAAAATGGCAAGAATAATCACTTTGAGTTTTTAAAATTCAAGCTTTTTACCAATTCAAGAATTCAACAACCAAACCCAAATTTCAGACCTAATACCAGCTTTTAATCAATAGATTAAGCAGTTTCTACCACCAACAGGCTTACACAAACACCTTAGAACCCCAAAAATTCAAATTTCAACCAACAACCTAAACATTCCATCATGAAGAAAATCAAGAGTATGAAGAATAGAGAAAGGGTTGTTACCTCCTCTGAAATTTAAAAAATCCAAGCTGGGAGGTTGTCTTTGATGGCTTTGATTGAAGTGTCCAACACTTGGCCCCGTCTAGCTTGGTCTAATGGTCAAAAAGAGCATTTTGCCCCTACCCATAACGTATCCTCAAAACTAGAAGCAAGGGAAATTTAGTCATTTAGCCTAATTTCCCACTAAACCTTAAATTTTACCACTAATTCCAATTAAACCATTCATCCAAATTATTCTCCCAACTAATTCCATTTACCAATAAATTATGGTAGTTTTCCAAATTACGAACATACACCTAGGTTATCCCCGTTGTGACTTTTCCGCTAATTTGATAAAAAGGATCGACTTAAGCCTAATATCTCAAATATATCTACATAATAATGTGGTCTCAATCACATAGCGTAAAAAATTACAATTATACCATCAACGAGTTAAAATTATGAAAATGCACATATAATTCACATAATCACATATATATTTATTCAATCAAAATCACATATTTCAAATTACGTCCTCCCGCTACACTAACCAACATACTAAACCTTATCAGGAGTTTTGGGACACTATAAAGTCATTATGGGGGCAAATCGGAGAATATTCCCAATATCATTTGAAGGAAAGAAAGCGATATGAGCAAGAAAACACCCTATCACTATGAGATATGGCAAATGGATGTTAAGACAACTTTCCTAAAAGGATATCTTGATGAAAGTATCTAAATGATACAACCAAAATGGTTCAATAAGAAGGGGGTAGTTCTGCTCATGTTCATAAACCTAAATCAGGGAAAATTGATTCGACGTTTGAAGTGTGCTTTTTTGTGGGCTATGCTCCAGAAACAATAGGCGGTTATTTCTATAGTCCCAAGGACCAGAAGATATGTGTTTCAACAAATGCAACCATCATTGAACAAGGCTATACGAATAACTATAAACCACAGAGCAAGGTTGTAATGACCCAAAATTGCTAATAGGGCTTAGTGCCTTGATTAGCGTGTGACGAGGGAAAAATTGGATATATGTATGTTTAATTGGTTAAATGCGTGACTATATGACATGCATGATTAATATGATTATCTAAGTATGTTATATGCATGTTTATGAGTATTAAGTATGCAAGTGGGCCTTTTACTGTTCATAAGGGCATATTTGTAAATTTGGCCCGTTAAGGGCATAAATGTGATTATATGTGATAAATGGTTGAGACCTTATTATTATGTGGATATATTTGCAGTATATGGCTCGAGATGGTCCTACTGAGCGGATTAGCAAAATAGTCACAGTAGGGTTTAAATACCCGACTCGAGGAGCCTGGGGGTATTTTGGGGAATCTAGAGGGTATTTCAGGATTTATTGGATAATGAATAAGTATTTGGTAATTAATTGGATGCGGCGAGATTAATTGGTAGATGTCAGGAACACTAGAGGAATTAGCTGGAACTGGGGGAAAATACTACTTTACCTTTAGAACAAATTAAAGGTTTAGTAGATTTCAGGGGCATTTTCGTCCACTTTGATTAAGGGAAATGGTCAGTTATATCTTAGGCTAAACCAAAACCCACCAAAAAGTACTAGTGTAATCTTAACCCTCTCTTTCCCACTCTCACTAACGTTCACTCCCTCACTCACTCTTGTGATTGAAGCTTTGTGTTGCTGAAGAAAAGGTTTGGGATTTTGAGTGTTTTTATGTTTAAGATACACAATTATGGGTATTAGACTCATAATTGTGCTTGGTTTTGGTTATAGGGTGCTTATTAAGGTTAATTTTTGAGACTTTGGCTAGGTAAATGACTGAGAAAAACCCATGAAATTATGGGTACACAGGGGCGCGCCGTGACCCAACTCATTGGTGCTGCAGCCCCCATGCCCATAATGCCCTATGAGAGCTCTCTATCTTTAGAGCATACTGTGGCCCTAGGGGGGGGGGGGGAAGTTGTGGCCCGCCTTCACCCAAATTGCCCGGGGCCACGCCTCTGACTTGGGGAACGCTGCAACCCTCAGGGCCAGGTCGCAGCCCAACTAGGGAACTTTGGCCTAGGTTTGATTTTTAGGATTAGGAAGGCTCAGGGGTTCAAATCTAAGCGCTCAGGATGATTTCTACTAGCCGGTTTAGTAGAATTCGAGGTCCTGGAGGCTAGTTATTGATCCTAAATATTTATTTGGGTTATGAATTGATGATCACCCATTGACACTGTGACTAGGTTTATCAATAAGGCTCAGGACTGAGGATCGTGCTCAGGACCGTTCTTTTAATTCTTTACTTGGGATTCGAGGTAAGAAAACTGCACCCATGTGGTTGTGTTTGGGACTAAGGTTCCTTGTATCTGGATATATGTCTTGTGTAACTGTATTGTTATTATGTGGAATGTGAAAGTATGACCTAAGGGAGTTAGGGTTAACGATTAGTGCATTGGACATGGCTCGGTCACTGTGAGCCGGGGTCAGCTATATAAAAAATGTACTTGGCCTAATCGAGCCGAGGTCAGCTTAGTAAATAGAGGGCTTGGCCTAAGGGCACCGATCCTGAGCATTTGTATTACTGGTTAAAAATATATTCTTGAAAATACATGTTTATTTTTATTAGCTTGATGCTTATTTTCTATTGAATTTCTGAATGAATGCATTAAGATTGATTTGATGCTTCTATTGTATATATGATTGATGTTTATGCTTTTCTTGCTGGGCCTCGGCTCAGGGTTGCTACGTGGTGTAGGTAAAGGCAAAGGGAAACCAGACCAACCATGAGTTGGAGAGCTCAGGGGGCAGAGTGTACATAGTGAGCTGCTCGTCCACCACGATCGAGGGAAAGTACAGGGACAGAGCCCTAAAACTTGTGTTTTCCCATTAGAGTGGCTTTTGGTTGTATTATCTTTTAGGGATTGTAAATTATCACTTATACCCTGTTTTTGGGATCCCATGTATTAAACATCCATTTTAATGAAAATTAACTATTTATGATCAAAATCTTTGAACCCTAACCTGATAATTGACCTTAGGATCGCATTTGTGTTCAAATAACTTGATTAGCAAGTCTTGCAATATGTCAAATACACAGTGTAACAATCTTGGTTATCTAGGGCATTACAACTTAGTATCAGAGCGGTCTAAGTTTAAGGGTTCCTGAAGACTGGCTGGGCATGTACACTCGTCGCTAAAGACAAGCTCTACTCATGGTTTGGTAAATTTTGTACATGTGATCACATGCTTAAATGCTTTGTTCCATGAATAATAGGGAGCATGAAATACTGATAGGGCCTAGCCCTTGACTACTATGTGAGTATGATGAGGCATGCTTATCAGCATTCCTGTTGTATGTGAATGAATGTTTAAAAGCTTATTTACATCTTGATTGCATATTGTTAGTTGAGTTCCAATGGTGGACTGTGTAAAGATTGTTAATTTGTCATCATTGCCTGATTGTCGAGTCATTGATTGCAGATAAACTTGGATAGTTATGCGTCCAAGGCGATCAATACGACTAACTAGCACAGGGTTCTAGGCTAGAAATGATGAGTAGGGCCAGAACCCTCCGCTAGTCCTTGAGAACTGGCAACAGATACTTATTGATATGCAAGCCCAATTACAAAGTCAAGAAGAGAAAATCCATCTCATGAGATAGTAGGCTCCGTCAGGGAGTGTTGCACCAATTGCACCGCCTGTTGTGGCACCAGTTGTACAACCACTTGAGGTTGGGAACAGGTGGGAGCAACTTTATGAGCGGTTCAGGAGACACAACCCTCCAACATTCGAGGGAGGACCAGATCCACTGAAGGTTAAACAATGGATTAGAATGATCACCTCCATCCTGGATTTTATGAGGGTTGAAGGTAATGACAGGGTGGCCTGTGTCAGCAATATGCTTTAAGAGGATTCCCATATTTTGTGGAAGGTGGCATCACAGACTCAGGACATTACTGCTATGATCTGGGATGGGTTTAGAGATCTGTTCGGCAAGAAATATTATAACATTTTCATCAGGGCAGCGAAGGTGAATGAGTTTGTTGGGTTAGTGCAGGGAAACATGAGAGTAACTGAGTATGCCCTGAAGTTTGATAGGCTTGCAAAGTTTGCACCAGATTTAGTGCCTACTGATGCAACTAGACAGGATAGGTTTATTCGAGGGCTTAATTTTATGATAGCCCAAGATGTGATGATCAGATCAGTACCTGGGGGAATGACCTATGCCAAGGTTGTTGAGAAGGCTCTTACCGCTGAGGAGGTAGAGAATAGATTTGGAGGGAGAACGTTGCGAGACAGGATGTTCGCAAGGTAGTGCCTCCATACTCAGGGTCTGGTAGGGGCGGAGGCCCCAGTGATTTGAAGAGGAAGACCCCTGACACTTCGACCACTACTGGTCCTGATAGGAGGGGTCGGGGTGCTCAAGGTGGCCGCCAGGGAAGTGGTGAGACATGGAGAAGTTATCCAGAATGCAAAAGATGCAGAAAGCGCCATCTAGCCAAATGTCGGGCAAAGGCTTGTTATCTGTGCGGGGTGGTGGGACACCTTAAGAAGGATTGCCCAACAGGGAAAACGGAGGAACCAGGGAAGGTGGACCGCTTGAATCCATCTCTAGTGTGCACCTTGATGTTGACAGAGGCCGAGGCTAGGCCCTCAGTATTGACATGTCAGCTTTCTAGCGCTGCCTCTTCATATACTGTATTGATTGACTCTGGTGCTACACATTCGTTTGTTTCTAGTAAGGTAATCGATAGATTCTGTAAATCTAGTGAGTATTATACTACGGGGTTTGGAACTATTTTGCCTACAAGGGAACTGGTAGTTTCTAGGAGATGGATTAGAGCACTGCTAGTGATTGTAGATAGTAGGGAACTATCAGTAGATTTGATTGAGTTGAGTATGGATGATTTTGATATGATTCTAGGGATGGATTGGCTGGTCAAATACGGGGCTACCATAGATTGTAGGAAGAAGTGGTGACCTTTGAGCCTGAGGGTGAGGGCCCCTTTGTTTTCGTGGGTGCTGTGCATGGACCCCGCATACCCATGATATCAGCATTGAGGGCTAGGGACCTATTACTAGGACGTTGTATAGGTTTTCTAGCTATTGTGGTGGATACCACCAGTGTTTTGCTAACGGGGTCAGGAGAAACCAGATTGGTATGTGAGTTCTTGGATGTGTTTCCTGAGGATTTGCCAGGACTGCCACCGCATAGAGAGATTCAGTTCGTCATCAAGTTAGCACTGGGTACAGAGCCAGTGTCTAGGGCACCATCTAGGATGGCTCCAGGGGAACTAAAGGAGTTGAAGATACATTTGGAAGAGCTTATTGATTATCAGACCTAGTTTCTCGTCGATGGGTTCTCCGATTTTGTTTGTGAAGAAAAGGGATGAGGACTCTGAGAATGTGTGTAGACTACAAGGAGTTGAACAAGTTTACCATCAAGAAGAAATACCCCTTGCCAAGGATCGATGGCCTGTTCGATCAGCTGCAGGGAAAGATGGTATTCTCGAAGATTGATCTTCGATCTTGTTATCACCAACTGAGGATCAAGGACGAGGATATTCCAAAGACGACCTTTCGAACGAGGTATGGGCATTATGAGTTCTTGGTCATGTCATTTGTTTTGACCAATGCGCCAGCAGAATTCATGGACTTGATGAACAGGGCGTTCAAGGACTTATTATACCATTTTTTAATTGTATTGATCATCGACATCTTAGTTTACTCTAGTTCAGAGGCAGAGCAAGAACAACATCTTCGACTGGTATTGCAAAGATTGAGAGAGCACCGATTGCATGCCAAGTTTATGAAGTGTGAGTTTTGGCTACCAGAAGTGGCTTTCCTTGGACACATTGTTGGTGAAGATGGGATTAAGGTGGATCCAACTAAGGTAGAGGCAGTGAGAGGTTGGCTGAGGCCACGAAACGCCTCAGAGGCTAGGAGCTTCCTTGGGTTAGTAGGATATTACAGACGATTCGTAGAAGGGTTTTTGAAGATTGCCGCACCGATGGCAGAATTGATACGGAAGAATCTGAAGTTCATCTGGTCTAACAAGTGTGAAAATAACTTCTAGGAATTGAAGCAACGACTAATTATTGCTCCTGTGTTGAGTCTTCCTTCAAAGGGAGGGAAGTTTGTGGTATACTATGATGCATTGAGATTGGGATTGGGATGCGTGTTAATGAAAAATTAGGAGGTTATTGCTTGTGCATCATGGCAGCTGAAGGAGCATGAGCAGCGGTACTCTACCCATGATCTGGAGTTGGCAGTAGTTGTATTCGCACTGAAAGTTTGGCGACATTACTTGTATGGAGAAAAGTGCAAGATATACACTGATCATAAGAGCTTGAAGTATTTCTTCACCCAGAAGGATTTGAATATGAGGCAGAGACCTTGGCTGGATTTGGTAAATGATTATGATTGTGATATCCTTTACCACCGAGGGAAAGCCAATGTAGTGGCAGACGCGTTGAGCTGGAGGGGCCCGGGATAGTTACTTAACTCTACATATATATCAATGGAGTTTGTAGAGGAGATGGAGAGCAGTGATAGAGCTGATTGTGTGCTGGTTGGCCAATATCACCTTATAGTCAACCCTTCTAGAGGGGATAAGAGAGGGTCAGATGGATGATGCACAATTGCAGGAGGTTAGAGGGAACGTGCTAGCTGGGGTAGCCAAGGACTATTCAATTTCAGAGAATGGTTTATTACGGTATAATGATCGAATTTGTGTCCTACAGATGTGGGTATTAGATGAGAGATACTTGACGAATCCCACACTACACCATACTCACTCCATCCAGGCACCACGAAGATGTATCAAGATCTACGGACTTTATATTGGTGGCCTGGGATAAAAAAGGACATAGTGGAGTACGTGGCCAAGTGTTTAACTTGTGAGTAGGTGAAGCTTGAGCATCCGTGACCAGCTGGGTCGCTACAACCTTTGGGTATACCCGAATGGAAGTGGGAATACATTACTATGGATTTTGTGGGAGGTTTACCAAGAATAGTGAGGCTGCATGACTCGGTGTGGGTGATAGTAGATTGATACACCAAGTCAGCTCACTTTTTACCAGTGAGAACGACCTATATTGTGGATCAGTACACAGAGTTTTACGTGTGGGAGATTGTATGTTTCCATTGGGTTCCTAAATATATAGTATTAGATCGGGATCCCATATTTACCTCCAATTTTTGGGGTGGTTTTTGCAGAAGGCTATGGGGACTCAGCTGAAGTTCAGAACAACCTTTCATCCTCAAACAGACGGACAATTTGAGAGGACAATTCAGGTATTGGAAGACATGCTTAGAGCGTGTGTAGAAAACTTTGAGGGGTCTTGGAGTAAGTATTTCCCCTTGATTGAGTTTTCTTACAACAACATATATCAATCAACGATTGGAGTAGCCCCATACGAGAAGTTGTATGGCAGGAGATATAGATCACCCATTCATTGGGATGAGATGAGTGAGAGGAAGTATTTGGGACCGGAGATGGTTCAGAAAACTAATGAAGCTATTGAGAAGATCCAAGATCGAATGCTTGTTTCATAGAGCAGACAGAAAAGCTACTCTGATCATAAGCGTAGGGACGTGGAGTTTTAGGTAGGAGAGCACGTGTTTCTACAAGTGTCACCACTGCGAGGGATGAGTATGTTTAGGAAAAAGGGCAAGGTGAGCCCTAGATTCATAGGACCTTTTGAGATCCTAGAAAGGATCGGGCAGGTGGCCTACAGGTTGGCTATGCCACCATCATTATCAGGAGATCATGACGTATTCCACATTTCTATTCTTTGGAAGTACATCTCGATGCGACTCATGTGTTGAGGTATGAAGATTTGGAGTTATAGATAGATTTGTCATACGAGGAGCGACTGGTTCAAGTCCTAGACAGGAAAGACAAGGTTCTACGGAACAAGACTATTCCTCTAGTCAAAATATTGTGGAGGAATAGCAAGGTCGAGGAAGGGACCTGGGAACTTGAGTCTGCTAAGCGGGATAAGTATCCCGAGTTTTTTAGGTAACTTTCAAGGACAAAATTCTCAGTAGGAGGGGATAGTTGTAACTACCCAAAATTGCTAATAGGGCTTAGTGCCCTGATTAGCATACCGGGAGGGCATAATTGGATATATGTATGTTTAATTAGTTAAATGCATGATTATGTGTCATGCATTATTAATATGATTATGTGAGTATGTTATATGCATCTTTATGAGTATTAAATATGCATGTGGGACCTTTACTGCTCATAAGGGAAATTTGTAAATTTGGCCCGTTAAGGGCACAAATGTGATTATATGTGATAAATGGTTGAGACCACATTATTATGTTAATATATTTGCAGTATATGGCTCGAGAAGGTCCTAGTGAGTGGATTAGAGAAATAGTCACAATAGGGTTTAAATACCTGGCTCGTGGGAGCTCAGGGGTATTTTGGGGTATTTAGAGGGTATTTCAAGATTTATTGGATAATGAATAAGTATTTTGTAATTAATTGGACACGACATGATTAATTGGTAGATGTTAGGAACACTTGAGGAAGTAGCGGGAATTGGGGGAAAAGACTACTTTATCCTTAGAGAAAATTAAAGGTTAAGTAGATTTCAGGGGCATTTTGGTCCACTTTGATTAAGGGAAATGGTCAGTTATATCTTAGGCTAAACTAGAACCCACCAGAAAGTACTAATGGAATCTTAACCCTCTCTTTCCCACTCTCACTAACGTTCACTCCCTCACTCACTCTTGTGATTGAAGCTTTGTGTTGTTGAAGAAAAGGTCTGGGTTTTAGAGCTTGAGGACTGAAGATCGAGGCTAGAAGGGGACAAGGAACAGCTAGGGAATTTAAGCTACAACTGAGGTAAGAACCATGTCTTGTTTTGCTACGAATTCAGGATATTGGGGTGAATTGGTCTAGGTTCTTGAGAGATAGTTAATTGGTGATTTGGGATGGTAAATTCCGAAGGGTTTTGAGTGTTTTTATGTTTAAGATATGTAATTGAGGGTTTTAGACTTGTAACTGAGCTTGGTTTTGGTTAGGGTGCTTAATAAGGTTGAATTTTGAGATTTTGGTTGAGTATGTTGTTGAGAAAAACCCAGAAAATTTTGGGTATGTAGGGGTGCACCGTGACCCAGCTCATGGGTGCCACGACCTGCATGCCCAAAATGAACTGGGAGGGCTCTCTGTCTTTAAAGCGCGCCACGGCCCTAGGTGGGGGGCAAGTCGCATCTTACTTGGGGCGCGCCTAGGGAACTTTGGCATAGGTTGGTTTTTTAGGCTTGGGAAGGCTCGGGGGTTCCAATCTAAGCGCTCGGGACGATTTCTACTACCTAGTTTAGTAGAATTTGAGGTTCCAGAGGCTTGTTATTGTTTCCTAAGCATTTATTTGGGTTATGAATTGATGATCACCCATTGACACCGTGACTAGGTTTATCGATAAGGCTCACGACTGATCGTGCTTGGGACTGTTATATTAATTCGCTGCTCGGGATTCGAAGTAAGAAAACTGCACCCATGTTGTTGTGTTTGGGGCTAAAGTTCCTTGTATCTGGATATATGTGTTGTGTAACTGTATTGTTATTATGTGGAATGTGAAAGTACGACATAAGGGAGCCGGGGCTGATGATTAGCGCATTGGACACAGCTCGGCCACTATGAGCTAGGGTCAGCTAAATAGACAATGGACCCGGCCTAACGAGTCGTGGCCAGCTTAGTAAACAGAAGGCTCGGCCTAAGAGCGTCGACCCTGAGCATTTATATGTTAAAAATATATTCTTGAAAATACATGTTTACTATTATTAGCTTGATGCTTATATTCTGTTGAATTTCTGAATGACTGTATTAAGATTTATTTGATGCTACTACTGTATATGTGTTGGTTGTTTATGATTTTCTTGCTGGGCCTTGGTTCACAGGTGCTACGTGGTGCAGGTAAAGGAAAATGGAAACTGGATCAACCATGAGTTGGAGAGCTTTAGGGGCGGAGTGTACATAGTCAGCTGCTCGTCTGCCACGGCCGAGGGACAGTACAGGGAAAGAGCCCTAAAACTTGTATTTTTCCATTAGAGTGGATTTTTGTTGTATTATCATTTGGAGATTGTAAATTGTCACTTATACCCTGTTTTTGGGATCCCATGTATTAAACATCCGGTTTAATGAAATTTAACTATTTATGATCAAAATCTTTTAATCCTAACCTTGTAATTGACCTTAGGATCATGATGGACTCAAAACGGGTATGTTTTAAAAATTTATACTTGCAAGCGCACGAATCGTATATGGAATATAGTGTTCGTGTAAGCACGAGATCGAACCCAAAGGAGTTGTCTAAAATAAAAAAGAAAACTATTTTAAATCAAAAGTAATAAATTCTAGCCTAGCTCCAAAGATTGATGAGTTTTAATGTTATGAACATAAAATAAAAGATTGAAAAATAAAGTTATTTAAGAGAATAAAAAAAAACCAATAATGATTGGAAAATAAGTGTTAAAATAAAAGATTATTAAGATACTAGAATCCACAAAATGTAAGTTTAATAATATTTATTAGTATATTGATTCCCAAGTTTTAGTGATAGTTAAAATAATTCAAACTATCATTTTCCAAATAGATTTATCATTTTAAGCACAAATTACTTCTAAAAAGATAGGATTTTTCTTCACTTTTCAAAAATTATAATTTCAAAGTATTTAATGTGAATCAACCTAATGAAACAACAAAAAATCAAATAACATTATTTATAAGGCAAAACATAATATTTTTGTTCTAAGCATCGATGTGTACAATTTAATGACACATCTTACACAAAGAATATTATGTTTTTGCAAATGAAGAACAAAGTGCATATTATCTAACAATCCAAAATATGAGATATTAAAGATGAAAGACATATATGAATGTGGATGCCAAAAATCCACCAAAGAAAAAATCTCTAGTCCCTGGTTGGAACACAGGGATAAAGGTCACTTAGTCATGCTATTGGGCTCGAGCCTATAGGCCTTTTTGAATACAGGAGATTGTCTCATGAGAAACAACACGTTATGAGCCATAAGGTTTGGCTCTGCTAAGCTAAGGGGCCAGAATGAATACTGCAAGAGGATAGGTACACAAGGCCCTCACATCGTGAGGTTCGACGTGCCCGCGCGAGGTTGACGTGCTCATGGGTCAAGATGCACTCACATGCGTAAACGCTGCCAAAGACACCCGAGCACCAATTACCCAGGCACCTCGTGAGACCCCCCGTCTCGCGAGCCTATCACCCGCATCTCACGAAGAGGCACATGGGGTGCTGCGGGTGTCTCGCGCCAATGACCCACGAGCCCACCTTGCACCTCGCGAGGAATAGTCTCGCATCCGGAGGCACACCGCGCGCCAAGGGTGTCGCACACCCATGCGTCTCGCACAAGAGGCGCACCTCGCGCCTGAGATCTCACCCCTAAGCCTCGCACAGCAAGGCCGTGCGTCTAGCGCAAGAGGCGCACCTCGCGCCTGGGATCTCGCCCCCAAGCCTAGCACAGCGAGGCCATGCGTCTCGCGCAAGAGGCGCACCCCGCGCCTGGCATCTCGCCCCCAAGCCTCGAATAGCGAGGCCATGCGTCTCGCGCAAGAGGCACACCCCGCGCCTGGCATCTCGCCCCCAAGCCTTGCACAGCGAGGCCACGTGTCTTATGTAAGAGGCGCACCTCGTGCCTGAGATCTCGTCCCCAAGCCTCGCACAGCGAGGCCATGCTTCTCGTGCAAGAGGCGCATCCCGTGCCTGGCGTCTCGCCCCCATGCCTCGCACAGCGAGGCCACGCGTCTCGCGCAAGAGGCGCAACTCGCGCCTTGTGTCTCGCGCCACCAGCCTCGCGCACCTGGGCATAAAGACCTCGCACACCCGTGTGTAAGGGCCTCACGCACTCATGGTCCCGCGACCCCCTAAGGCATCTCGTGCCACCAACCTCGCGCACCGGGCATAAAGGCCTCGCGCACTCGTGTGCAAGGGCCTCATGTGCCCATGGTCCCGCGACCCCCTAAGGCATCTCGCGCCACCAGCCTCGCGCACTTAGGCATCAAGGCCTCGCACACCCATGTGCAAGGGCCTCACACCACCATGGTCTCGTGGTCCCCCAAGGTGCCACGTACCAACATAACCATCAGATACAAAGTACCCATATGTTTACCGGCGTAGGACGTACGACCATGAGTAGGACAGAAGCGTGACCCTAACATCTACATCACACAGGTAGTGGAGGTACATATTTGTATAGAGGGTGGAAACACTATGTTCACGCCTCTGACCACGTACCAGGCCGACACCATGACCTTCTGCTCCACCACGACCTGTGCCACTTCCCAGATGATGTACCTATGTACAGTCTTGTCCCCTGGGACCACAATGTATGAGGAGCCATTAGAGCTCCAGTATAAATAGATCATTACCCCTCCAGAAAAGGGGTTGGAAAATTCATTGTAAGCTGAAGCTATGAAGCAATATATAGTTTTTACTCCATTATTGATCTGTGTTTATCCTTCCATAAGTCCATTCTAATTTCTCATCTGAACAACACTTGACTTACCTTTGAGTTTTCTGATCTAATTTTGTTGACGAGATTTTATCGTCAACAATGAAGAAGAAAAATCCATAAACTATGTTGCATTACAAGGGAAATCAACATACAACATAAATATTACCTAGTTACAAGTTGCTTCATCATGATCTTAATAATCTTATGAAAAAGATTAGAAGCACATAACTAGAATATAAATTACTAAATAAGCAAAATACATACTTGAAAATGCTCTTGAAAAACCCCAAAATGGAAGAGAGAATGGTAGAGAGAAAATGGGAGAAAAGAAGATGGTAACCAAAAATTAAGCACACCCAAATGATCTTGAAATACCATATTTATAGCCAAAATGAGATTGTTAAAATAATCAATTTCAATTAATTAAATTGATTAGATTAATTAAATAAAAAAAATGGTATGTAGAGGTAAGTTATACGGTGTAATGATGATGTTGTGGTGAAAATCTGTAGAAAAGTGGGTAAAAAAGTTGGCATTTTGGACAAGGGAACAATGTACAAATTGATGGGCTCAAGAGGGGGCTGTGGCAGGAAGGAGGTGGCTGGCTGTTTTGGGGTGGATTGGGCTATGGGAGCAGGCCCGATTGGTGTGGCTGCTATCTTGGATTGGGCCCAACTGGGTTTCGAGTACAGCTGGGTTGAAGAAAAGGTCTTGGCTGGCTCGCGTGTGAAGGAGATTCAGTTGGGCCACGGGAGAAGCAAGCTGCTGGCAGGCGACTAGAGCATGTGAGGATTCGGCTGGGTGCATCAGCTGAAGGGAAGGCTGAACGTGGATCTGGGCTGGATCCGTGGGACTGCTTTTGGTATTTAAATAATACCAGCTTTCCTTTCTTTTCTATCAAAAATGCCAATTTTGCTTCATTTTTCTCGCCTTTTCAAGAATAAAAAATACAACAACATCACTACAAAAATAAACATAAATTAAATTAAAACTAAATATTTTATTTAAACATTTAAGCTCAAAATTACATCTTTTTACTTCTAACTTAACAATACTAATTTCAAATAATTAAACTACAACATTTACAACAAAATAACTATAAAAACACGCAAAAATCTATAAAATTCAAATAAACCTAATAAATTCAAAATTACTTAAAAAATTAATAAATCAATTAAAAACTCAAGAATTAAGCAACAATTAACACTTAAAAAGTGGTAAAATAACTCTATTTTGTAGAGTTATCAGATCACATTTTTGTTCAAATGACTTAATTTGCAAGTCTTGCACTATTTCAAATACACAGTGTAACGATCTTCATTATCCTGGGAATTACGTAGTTTTGGAGGGACTCACTGCTGATAAGACTCCACCAACTTAATCATCATCAATAAATGACAAACGACAAACTAATGAAACATCTATTCTTGAAAAGGAAACCCAGTGCAACGTCGTAGTGGGAGGATTGTGAGACAACTGGTTTGCTATGAACACGAGGCACATGTCATTGATTCTGATATAGACATAGATGATCAATTTACCTTCAAAGTGGCAATGGATGATCCTGAATATGAGAAATGGCAATAAGCCATGAACCAAGAAATGGGATCAAGGTATTCCAATTTCGTCTGGGAACTTGTAGACCCACTTGAAGATGTCAAGCCCATTGGGTGCAAATGGATCTTTAAAAAGAATAGAGGTGTTGATGGGAAAGTAGAGACTTTCAAGGCAACAATATTAGCCAAAGGTTACACTAAGAGTGAGGGTGTCGATTATGAAGAAACATTTTCTCCTGTGGCCCTCCTAAAATCGGTTCGCATCCTCTTATCAATAACTAAAGCCTATGATGGTTAGATATGAAAAATGGACGTGAAGACAACTTTTCTGAATGTCTATCTTGCTGAATGTATCTATATGATACAACTGGAAGGGTTCATTAAGAATGGGAAAGACCATAAGGTGTGCAAGTTGTAGAAATTCATTTATGGATTAAAGCAAGCATCCAGCTCTTGGAATATCACTTTTGATGAGACAATTAAAACATACGACTTCAAATAGAATTTAGACAAAGCATGTATGTATAAATCTGTCAAAGGTAAAGTGGTGGTTTTCTTGGTAAATATTTAGAGACACTGTCAAATGTTAAGAAGCCGTTAGCTGAAAAGTTCCAAATGAAATATTTGGGTGAAGCGAGCTAAGTTATGGGAATCTAAATTGTAAGGGATAGGAAGAACAAGCTCTTGGCACTTTCTTAGGCTAATTATATAGATAAAGTTCTTGAAAGGTTCTCTATGGAGAATTCCAAGAAATTTCAACTACCGACAAGACATGGAATTACTCTTTTCAAAGAGCAATGTCCAAAGACACCTCAAGAGGAAGAGGATATGAGAAAGTATCCCTGTGCTTCAACAGTTGGGAGTCTAATGTATGCTATGTTGTGTACTAGGCCCGACATATGCTATGCAATAGGAATTGTAACTCGTTATCAATCAAATCTTGGTTTGGACCACTGGTTTGCAGTAAAGTAAATTCTCAAGTATCTTAGGAGAACAAGAGATTATATGCTTGCATTTTTAAGGGGTGAACTAAACCCTACTGGATAAAGACAGTCATAAGTCAATGTATGGATCAATGTTCACTCTTGGTGGAGGAGCTATAGTCTGAAGAAGTATTAAACTATCCAGTATTGTAGATTCAACCATGGAAAGTTGATTATATAGCGGCTTATGAAGCAACTAAGGA
The DNA here is from genome assembly GCF_963169125.1 of Humulus lupulus. NCBI lineage: Eukaryota > Viridiplantae > Streptophyta > Magnoliopsida > Rosales > Cannabaceae > Humulus > Humulus lupulus. The sequence goes on from NC_084796.1 coordinate 78,618,202, forward strand.
AGCGATTTGGCATACAAAGTTCTACAATGATCTGGAAGTAATTCAAGATATAGAGAAGCCAATAAGGAACTGAGAAGCCAAAATAGAGGAAAGCAATAGAAATGAAATACCTTCTTGTTAGAGAGATTTTGCATCGGGGTGATGTGACTGCTATGAAGATAGTGTTAGAACAGAACCTGGAAGACCAGTTTACTAAGACACTTCTTGCAACATTGTTAATGGGTCATTTATGAAACATGAGATTAAGGGAGATGCTTCACTTGCTTTGAGGGCAAGTGGGAGAATGTTAGGATTTATGCCCGAAAAGCATGTAAAGACATTTAATTAATTTACATAAAAGTAAAATTTTATTATATTTGAATGATATAATTATTATTTGAATAGTTTATATAAATATAAAGAAAACTACATATTCATTTGTGAGGATTAGTCTTAGAGAACTAAGAACATATACAATGAATAAAATAATTAGTAACATATTAAGTAAGGAATATTTAATGAATGGTTACTAGTATGATTTACTAAGCATATGGGATGCAAGTAATATAGATTTAGATTATTGATGTGGATAGTCACCTTGGTAAAGTTACTGTATATAATAGAGATTATATATGACAAGACCTATATGAATTAACTCTCTTTATAAACATTTTGTTTTCCATAAAGATTTAATTCTTATCATAATAGATGATCATTTGTAGGTCAGTCTAAATAATGAGTAGTCATGAACTCCTGTTTGTGCCTATTGGATCTTTTGATTCACTCGTCAAGGTTTCTTAGTATAATGAGGCTAGTGAGTTTTATTTTGGAGATTCATTATCATGAATTGCTGGAACATGATTTACAATAATGAAATCCATACCTCCCTAACAGATTCAATATTTGTTCTCTTAAGGGTTAATTTTGGAATTGAATAGTTATTGAATTCAAATCTATGAATTTATTATAGATTAATTATTCGCTAGTGAATTAATGGTACTTAAGGAACAAGAGGCAATTAAAAGGGTAAAACGATAATTTTGACTAGCTCTAATTAATGAACCAATAAGTGGAGGACATAACTAAATTTATTGATTATATCAATGACTACAAATAAATCTCTGTAAATATAATTCTATAAATACTTAGAGTGCAATTCCATAATTATACTGGAGAAATCATGGAATTAATAAATGAGATTATTAGATTAAAGAGTTTGATTAATAATTTGCTTTATTGGAGCTTTGTATTATAGGTGCATGATCCCCGGGTCACCTTTATCCTACATCTTCAAGGGTAAGGATTTCATAAGAAAGATTTGTAGAGAAAATGAATAAATGGCAAATGAATTAATGTTTTGAGGCAAATAAATAATTATGTGAGAAGTATGGGTAATTGATTAATTGTGAATTAATTAATTATTTAACTATATATTTTTTATTTTGAAAAACTATATGTTAAAATAAATATTAATAATGTTTGGATTAATATTGAGAGAGATTAATATTTATCTTATTATAAGATATTTATTTATTTAATTAAAACTGATATTTTAAGATAAAGTTAATTTTGAATTAACTGATATTTATTTTGGGATAATTATATTATCTCAAATATTAATAAAATAAACAAATGAGAAAATCAAGGAGAGCCCCTAAATGGCTCACACCACTCATTGTATTGCATAGTGAGTGATGTCTACCAGGGTTATTTTCTATCCATGAGATTTGAATTTTGAATTTTGAATTTCAAATTAATTTGTTTATTTAATTATTCTATTTTAGATATGATTTAAAATTAAATAAATAAAATAGATATAACTGATAAGTTTTATTTTAAAATTATTTAATTATCTTTATGAACCTGAATAGAAGAAACACTTTATATAAGTTTTTTCAGAAGTTGAATTAATTAGTTAATTATCAGACTCTCTAAAGATAGAAACGATATAATTTCCTTAACCTAAAATTCTAAAAATATCTATAGCCTCTCTCTTCTCAAACCTCTCTAGAACTCATGTGCTGAGTACATCTACAGAGTTCTAAATAAACCTTTGAATCCTACGTCCCCACACTCGTCCTTGTGTGTTTGAGGATTGGATTGGAAGGCCAAGGTGTGATATTTCAGAAAGGATTGGAAGATTGTTGATTTTACGAAAAGATTCAAGGACACTTGATAGGCTACGAGAGATAATCTCTATTCCTTTTATGTGTTATTTAACATATCTATATATGTAAGATCCTCACTATTATTAATAATTTTTTAAAAGATCCTATTCTGTTGCGCATTCTTATTTTTCCAATTTAATAACAACACGTATAATGCGCAGAACATGATGGTTGTTGATAACCAGTTCCCTTGAATGGCTGGCTCTGATGGAGGAAAAGATGAAAAGATTTTTGTCTGGGAAAAATTTGGACAACTCCGATTCTGATGAGGAGCTCAAGCCCTTTGCTCCCTAAATTGTAGCAACTCCATTTCCCATTGGCTTCAAAATGCCAACACATGCCCATGTACGACGGAACCACACGTCCATGGAACCACTTTGGGACCTTCAACACTTTGATAAGAGCCCACAACGTCAACATCTACCTGGGTTGTGTCTATTTTCCAACCACTTTGACAGGACCAACAAAATTATAGTTCAACAAGTTTAAAAGGCGCTCGATCACTTCCTCGAAACAGTTATCGACAAAATTCAAACAAAAAATTTCAAGTTGCAAAAGAAGTTCGAGTAAAGGCCAACTCCCTGGCCAATATAAAACAACCACTAGGTGAATCATTGTAGGAGGTGAATTGTTGAAGGAACTCCAAAGGAAATGAGTGAAGAGTATGGAAGACTTCTTGGTCCGAGCTCATGAATTGATTAACCTGGAGGAAACAAAGTCTGCAGACGCTGGAACTAGCCGAAATCCCATTAAGCTCGCTGGAGTGGCGATGGATGCTGTAGAGACGGCTCAGCCTGTGCCCATAAAAGCCAGGCAGGGTGTAGCGACCAAAATTTGCTAATAAGGCTTGGAGCCTAGATTAGTGTGCCCGGAGGGCAATAATTGTTATAATGTGTTAATTTATGTGAATTTAATGAATATGTGTTTAGGGTGCATGTTTAGGTGATTAAATATGCATGTGGACCTCGTTTGTTTGTTAGGGACAAATTGGTAGTTTTAGCCCGCTGAGGGCATAAATGTAATATATGTAATAATGTTGATAAAATTGTGAATTATTTGTGATGCACGTGCCGAGACGGTCCTAGGGAGCTATTAGATTAAAAGTCACAGCAGGATTAAATACCCGGCTCGGGAGGAGCCTAGGGGTATTTTGGGAATTTTATTAATTGGGTTAGTGGACTTTAATTAATGGTTAATGGTATATTTGTGAGGGATATGTAATGTCTAGGATGCCCTTGAGGTTTAGTTAGGAGAGGGAATTAGATGGAAGGGTAAAGTGGTCTTTTGGCAGGGATTTGGATAAGTTTGGCTGAGGGAAAAGGTCATTCACGTTTTACACCTAGAAGCTCTTTTTCTTGCTGGAAGTTTGAGGAGAACCTAGAAGGAAAGGAGGAAAAAGGATGGGAGCTGGAATTGTGAAACCTAGGAGGAGAATTAAGTTGGTTTGAGGGAACTAAATCTAGTTTGAGAAATAACAGGATTTAGCTTGAAGCTGCAAATTGAGGGAAGCTTAAGGTCGAATTCTCCATTTGAGGTTTTCGGAGAGGCTCGGGTTAGAGGACCGTGCTCGTGACTTTGGTGTGTAAGAAGCTCGAGACAAAGGTAAGGGCAAGGAGAAAGTCAACCAATCATGAGTATGGTGAGCGTGCAGCGGCGTGTACATGTTTGGTCAGCCTGATTGCCACGATCAGGGGCATTTTTGGGAGATGAATGTATAAAATTGGATTTTGTCGTTTAGTCGACTGTGTTTATATTTTGAGTTGTAAATATTTCTAAACTGTATTTTGGGACCCCAAATGTTAGACTTTTACAATTTTCAATGAAATGAGATTATTTTAAAAAATTATGACTTTGATTTTAGCTTAGTCACACTTTTGTTCTAAGAATCTCGTTTAGCGAGTTAATTGCACGATTTAAACTCACTTAGTAACGACTCTAAGGTAGTAGGGCGTTACAACTTGGTATCAGTGCGAGCCAAGGTTTATTGGTTATGGAGATTGACCAATCATGTAAGCTCGCTGTCAGTGGCAAGCTCGACTCAGGGTTGGTTGGTATGGTTGATTAATATGTTTGAATATGTGTTTGAATGCCTTGTTTGCCTGCTTATTTCATATAGAGCATGATGAATGAGTTAACATATGCATGATGCCAGGGCATGGCCCGTTGTGTGTTATGTGCTATTTGTATGATATCTGGATTGCTGTTCCTGGTTGGCTGTTGTGATTGGGAGGTGGTATTGGACTTTGTTATCATGCCTGATGAGCGGCGTCATTGATTGCAGGCATATAGTTGTGATGCCTCAGCAATCATCTAGACTCCGCGGCAGTCGGGCCGAGGATGACAACCAGGGTCAGGACTCTCCACCTGCCCCACATTTTTGGCAAGAAATGTTTGCTGAAATGGAAGCGAGATTGAAAAGAACAGAGGAAAAACTACGTCAGTTGAGGCAGCAGGCCCCTCCACTGGTCACTGGGCTGCCAATTCAGCAGGGTGCAGCGCCAGTGCCGATTCAGCCTATTGTTGAGAACAGGTGGGAACCTCTGTATGAAAGATTCAGAAAGCAGCATCCTCCCACCTTTGAGGGTGGACCAGACCCACTGCGGGCAAAGCAGTGGATGAATATGGTTTCCTCTATCCTAGATTTCATGAGGGTTGAGGGAAATGAGAGGGTTGTCTTTGCCAGTTATATGTTCAGAGAGGATGCCCGCATCTGGTGGGATGTTGTGGTTCAAAGAAGGAATGTGGCAGTCATGACCTAGGAAGAATTTAAGAATATCTTCAACAAGAAGTATTACAGTGTAGCAGTCTGAGCTGCAAAGGTTAACGAGTTCATCAACCTGACTCAGAACCGGTTGACTGTGACTGAGTATGCTGTGAGATTTGATAGATTGGCGAAGTTTGCGCCAGATTTAGTGTCGACTGATGCGACATGGAGAGACAGATTTGTGCGAGGGCTGAATGTTATGATCGCCCGTGATGTGAACATTACATTGGATCCAGTGATAACTACTTATGCACAAGTAGTAGACAAGGCCTTTACAACTGAGAGGGTCGAAGATCAGATATGGAGAGAGAGCATTGTTAGGCGCGATGCTAGGAGGAAAGTGCCTCCTTTTGTTGGATCCAGTCGGGGTAGTGGCCCTAGTGAGCAGAAGAGGAAGGCCCCAGATTCTTTCATTCCACTGAATTCTGATACGAGGGCACGGGGTGCTTTTAGTGGCCGCCAGGGCGGGGGTGACAACTAGAGGAGTTTCCTAATGTGTCCTCGGTGCAGATGGCGACATCAGGGTGAGTGCAGGATCAGGGCCTGTTTTGTCTGTGGGAGTGCCAATCATTTGAAGAAGAACTGCCCACAAGTCAGGAAGGAGGAGCCGAAGCAGGGGGATAGTCTCGCTCCTGCCAGAGTGTTTACTTTGACTCGGACTGAGGCGGAGGCTAGCCCCTCAGTTGTGACAGGTCAGATTTAAGGTGCTAGGTCTTTTTATACTGCGTTGTTTGATTCAGGAGCTACCCATTCATTTATGTCTGCTAGGGTGATAGATCTGCTGTGTAGACCTAGTATTGTGTATGCTAGGGGTTTTCAGACTTTGTTGCCAACTGGGGAACTGGTAGTCTCTAGGAGATGGATTAGGGCATTACTAGTAGAGGTAGATGGTAGGGAATTGTCTGTTGATTTGATTGAGTTTGAGATGGATGACTTTGAAATGATCTTAGGAATGGATTGGTTAGCGAAATATGGGGCATCGATTGACTGCAAGCGCAAGATGGTGACTTTTGAACTAGAAGGGGAGGTACCCTTTGTGTTCGTGGGGATGTCTAGTGGACCGTGAATACCTATTATTTCAGCATTGAAAGTTAGAGACCTGATGTAGGAAGGTTGCATAGGATTCCTAGCAAGTGTTGTGGACACCTCTAAGGTTGAGTGAGTTGGACCAGGTGAGACTAGATTGGTGTGTGAATTTCTAGACTTATTTCAAGCAGATCTGCCAGGCTTGCTGCCACAGCGGGACATTGACTTTGTTATTGAGTTAGCGCCAAGAGTGGAGCCAGTATCTAGGACGCCTTACAGAATGGCTCCAGCAGAATTAAAGGAGTTGAAGATTCAGTTGCAAGAATTACTTGATTTGGGGTTCATCAGACCGAGTTTTTCGCCATGGGGTGCTCCGGTGTTGTTTGTTAAGAAGAAGGATGGATCTCTTAGGATGTGCATTGACTACAGGGAGCTGAATAAGTTAACCGTTAAGAATAGGTATCCACTGCCTAGGATCGATGATTTATTGAACCAGTTATAAGGGAGTACGGTGTTTTCTAAGATTGATCTCCGGTCAGGTTACCATCAGCTTAGGATTAAAGAGGAGGACATACCAAAGACCGTTTTGCACATGAGGTATGGACATTATGAATTTCTGGTTATGTCCTTTGGATTAACCAATGCTCCAGCAGCTTTTATGGATATGATGAATAGGATTTTCAAAGATTATCTGGATAAGTTCGTGATCATATTCATCGACGATATCTTGGTGTACTCTCAGTCAGAGACAGAGCATGAGCAGCATCTGCGATTGGTTTTCCAGCGGTTAAGGGAGCATAAGTTATATGCTAAGTTCAGCAAGTGTGAATTTTGGTTACCGCAAGTCACGTTTCTGGGTCACATCGTCAGTAAGGAGGGGATTCTGGTTGATCCAAGTAAGATTGAGGCAGTTAGGCATTAGCCTAGATCGAGCAATGTTCCTGAGGTGAGGAGTTTTCTGGGATTGGCAGGATACTATCGGCGATTTGTTGAGGGGTTCTCCAGAATAGCTACGCCTTTGACAGAATTGATAAAGAAGAAGACAAGGTATGTCTGGACGGACAGATGTGAGAACAATTTTAAAGAGTTGAAGCGACGACTGATAACTGCGCCAATGTTGAGTCTGTCAACAGATAATGAGAAGTGTGTAGTTTATTGTGATGCATCCAGACAGGGTTTGGGGTGTGTGTTAATGCAAGCTGGTAAGGTGATAGCCTATGCGTCGAGGCAGTTAAAGGAGTATGAGCAGAGATATCCTACGCATGATTTGGAGTTGGCAACGGTGGTATTCGCACTTAAGATTTGGAGACATTATCTCTATGGTGAGTAGTTGGAGACATACACCGACCATAAGAGCCTAAAGTATTTCTTTACTCATAAGGACCTGAATATGCGTCAGAGGCGATGGTTGGAATTGGTTAAGGATTATGACTGTGATATCCTATATCATCCTGGGAAGGCTAATGTACTGGCTGATGCATTGAGTCGTAGAGGCCCAGGACAATTGTTCAGTTCAAGGCAGATATCTGATAAGCTGGCTGAGGAGATGACTAGAGCGAGAATAGAGTTGGTGGTTAGCCGGTTAGCCAACATCACTCTTCAGTCTACACTTCTTGAGAGAATTAAGGAGGCGCAGGGGAAGGATTCCCAGTTAAGAGGTCACAGAGAGAATGTTTTAGTCAGAACGACTAAGGACTTTTCCATTTTAGAGATGAGGTACAAGGGTCGGATTTGTGTTCCGATGGATTTTGTTATTCGACGGGAGATTCTAGATGAATGACATACCACTCCCTACTCTTTACATCTAGGTACGACGAAGATGTACCAAGATTTGAGAGCTTTATACTGGTGGTCGAGCATGAAAAGGGATGTGGTGGATTATGTGGCCAGGTGTTTAACATGTCAGCAGGTTAAGGCTAAGCATCAGAGGCTAGTAGGATTGCTACAGCTCTAGGGATTCCGGAGTGGAAATGGGAGGACATCACCATGGACTTTGAGGTTGGTTTGCCGAGAACTGTGGGACAGCATGAGTCGGTGTGGGTGATTGTGGATAGGTATACCAAGTCAGCCCACTTTTTGCCTATCAGAGTGACTTATACTGTGGAGAAGTATGCTGAATTGTATGTAAAGGAAATTGTTCGACTTCATGGTGCTCCAAGGTCGATAGTGTCTGACAGAGACCCCATCCTCACCTCGAAGTTTTGGGAGAGCCTACAGAAGGCTATGGGCACGCAGTTACGGTTTAGTACCGCTTATCATCCTCAGACAGATGGACAGACTGAGAGGACAATTCAGATATTGGAGGACATGTTGCGAGCCTGTGTACTAGACTTTGGGGATCTTGGAGCAAGTATCTTCCACTGATTGAGTTCTCGTATAATAACAACTATCAAGCGACTATTGGAATGGCTCCGTATGAGATGCTATATGAGAGGAAGTGAAGATCATCTATCCATTGGGACGAGACGGGTGAGAGAAGTTATTTGGGTCTTGAGATGGTTCAAAGGACCAATGAGGCGATTGAGAAGATCAGAGCACGAATGCTCGCCTCCCAAAGTCGCCACAAGAGTTATTCAGACCTGAAACGCATGAGTGTAGAATTTTGGGTTGGTGATCATGTGTTCCTTAGTGTTTCACCTCTGAGAGGAGTGAAACAGTTCGTTGTTCGGGGCAAGCTGAGCCCAAGGTTTGTCGTACCCTTTGAGATTTTGGAGCGGGTTGGGGATGTAGCTTACAGGTTGGCGATGCCTCCAGCCTTATTAGGGGTTCATACTGTTTTTCATGTGTCCATGCTCCAAAAGTATGTATCAGATTCAACTCACGTGCTGAGTTATGAGAGTTTGGAGCTGGACTAGGATTTGTCCTATGAGGAGAAGGCAGCTCAGATTCTTGACCGAAAGGATAAGTTTTTGCAGAACAAGACCATCGCCTTGGTGAAAGTGTTGTGGAGGAACAGCAAAGTTGAGGAGGCAACATGGGAACTTGAATCTGACATGCGGGAGCGGCATCCCGAGTTGTTCAGGTAAATTTGAGGACGAAATCTCTGTAAGGAGGGGATAGTTGTAGCGACCCAAATTTGCTAATAAGGCTTGGAGCCTAGATTAGTGTGCCTTGAGGGAAATAATTGTTATACTGTGTTAATTTATGTGAATTTAATGAATATGTGATTAGTGTGCATGTTTAGGTGATTAAATATGCATGTGGGCCCTGCTTGTTTGTTAGGGGCAAATTGGTAGTTTTAGCCCGCTGAGGGCATAAATGTAATCTATGTAATACTATTGATAAAATTTTGAATTATTTGTGATCCACGTGCCGAGACGGTCCTAGGGAGATATTAGATTAAAAGTCACAACGGGAATAAATACCCGGCTCGGGAGGAGCGTAGGGGTATTTTGGGAATTTTATTAATTGGGTTTGTGAACTTTGATTAATGGTTAATGGTTAATGGTATATTTTTGAGGGATATGTAATTTCTAGGATGTCCTTGAGGTTTAGTTAGGAGAGGGAATTAGATGGAAGGGTAAAGTGGTCTTTTGGCAGGGATTTGGATAAGTTTGGCTGAGGGAAAAGGTCATTCACGTTTTACACCTAGAAGCTCTTGTTCTTGCTAAAAATTTGAGGAGAACCTAGAAGGAAAGGAGGAAAAAGGAAGGGATCTGGAATTGTGAAACCTAGGAGGAGAATTAAGTTGGTTTGAGGCAACTAAAACCAATTTGAGAAACAAGAAGATTTAGCTTGAAGCTGGAATTGAAGGAAGCTTAAGGTCGAATTCTCCACTTGAGGTTTTCGGAGAGGCTCGGGTTAGAGGACTGTGCTCGTGACTTTGGTGTGTAAGAAGCTCGGGACACAGGTAAGGGCAAGGAGAAAGTCAACCAATCATGAGTATGGTGAGCGTTCAACGGCGTGTACATGTTTGGTCAGCCTGACTGCCACGGTCAGGGTCATTTTTGGGAGATGAATGTATAAAAACTGGATTTTGTCGTTTAGTCGACTGTGTTTATATTTTGAGTTGTAAATATTTCTAAACTGTATTTTGGTATCCCAAATGTTAGAATTTTACAATTTTCAATAAAATGAGATTATTTTAAAAAATTATGACTTTGATTTTAGCTTAGTCACACTTTTGTTCTAAGAATCTCGTTTAGCGAGTTAATTGCACGATTTAAACTCACTTAGTAACGACTCTAAGGTAGTAGGGCGTTACACAGGGGGTAACAAAAGAATGGGGTATGACGATGGAGAACAGACCATGTCCAAGAAGAATAAGCCTAGAGAGAAATACAGTCCAAGATTCACCTTGTATACCGACCTAACAAATACGCGGGAACATATCTATCTGTCTAGTTCTGGCCGCCCTCCGTGGAAGAAGCCTGAGCCCCTAAAACTTTAGTGGGCAAGGAGAGATCCGACCAAATTTTTTAATTTTCATAATGCATTGGCCATAAGATTGGCGATTGCTGTAAATTGAAGGATGAGATCAAGAAACTCATCTGAGCTGGGCCATTAGCACAGTATGCTTGGAACAAGGTGGCTCCCATTCCACTAGCTATGCAAAACCCTATACTAATTGAAGGACACCAAGGAAATCAATCGCCAGCTCTCCCAGCTCTAGGCAACCAGATATAGCCACCATTCCAGGCAACCCTCGTCTAGCGGTCACAAGTAATGGGATTTAGAAGAGATATATTTAGGAGCTGAAGACTCATGAGGGTGTGGTATTCACCCTGGATCAGAGGTTATCAAAACAATAGCGAATGGATAAACAACCAATCACGGAAGAGGACACAAGCCATGTCCAATTCCCACAAATGATCCACAAGCAATAACTATTCAGCTCGCGAATCAGAGGGTCATAAGAATCTTGATTAATAATGGAAGCTCGGTGAATGTTCTATTCAAGTCCACGTTAGAAAAGATGGGGCTATCAGTAGCTGATCTTAAAGCCACCTCCATGACTCTCTACGAAATATCTGGTGAAAGAATTTTAGCCATTGGGACAATCGAGCTCGTGGTGACTCTAGGAGAAGAAACAAGAGCTATTGCTAAAATGCTTGAGTTCATACTCATCGATTGTCCAGCTGCGTATAATACAATTTTGGGAAGACTAGCATTAATGACATTTGAAGCTGTAACTTTTGTTCGCCATCCAGCAATAAATTTCCCCTCATCCTCGAGCTCACTTCCATGGAATGCTATAGCATTTCCATGAAGGGAAATCACAACATGGGCAACTAGCGAAGGTGATAATCATGGAAAATGAGGTGCCTCATGCAATTGTAGTTGTTGAAGAGGCAGAAGAACCTGAGATAGCAGAAAATGAGAACACCCAACCAGAGGAAATAGATCCAAGGATATGCGAAGATTAATCTAAGCTCCAGGCCTTAGAGGAACTATAAGAGCTAATCCTTGATCTAGAAATGCCTTTGAGAGTTGTAAAGATTTAAAATAATCTAAGCACTAAACGAAAAAGGAGCTGGTCGAGTTTTTGAGGAAAAACCTTGATGTCTTCACCTGGTCACACACAGACATGGAAGGAACTTTTTTATTATGCACATGATAAATTTTGACAGAAATGTTCCTGCAAAGCAACATAAATGGAGACTTTTGGGAAAAAGGTGGGGAGAAGCTCTACAAGAAGTAGTAGCTCACCTACTAAAATGTGGATTCATTAGGGAGGAAAAATATCCGACTTGGATAGCCAACCCCGTTTTGGTTCCGAAACCAAACGAAACATGGAGAACATGCATTGACTTCTCAGAACTCAACCAAGCTTGTCCGAAAGACTGTTTTCCCCTACCAAGAATAGATAAGCCAGTTTATGGGACGGCTAGCCACGAGCTCTTATCCTTCATGGACGTGTATTCTGAATATAACCATATAACGATGAACCCTGAATACCAAGAGTACACAAACTTCATGACTGAACACGATATGTACTGCTACAAAGTCATACCATTTGGGCTAAAGAATGCTGGAACAATGTATCAGAGGCTGGTCAAGAAAATGTTCATTGACCGGATTGGAAAAAACATGAAAGTGTATGTCGATGACATGCTTGTTAAATAAAAAATTACCAGTAACCATGTATCCGATCTGGAAGAATGTTTCTGCATTCTGAGGAAGTATAATATGAAGTTGAATCCAAAGAAATGTACCTTCATGGTCTCATCTGGAAAGTTTTTGGGCTTCATAGTAAACTCAAGGGGGATTGAGGCAAATCCAAAAAAGAACATATCATGGGCAAATATGTCATCCCCGAGATTGCGGGAAGAAGTCCATAGACTAACTAGAAAAGTCGCGGCACTAAATCATTTTGTATCCAAGTCCACAGAAAATGTTCCCCTTCTATAATTTGCTCAGGGAAAATAGACAATTCGAATGTACAGAAGAATACAAACACGCATTTCAAGATCTAAAAAAGCATCTAGCTGAACCCTCTATATTGTCAAAGTCAGTTGCTGGGGAGTGTCTATATCTATACCTAGAAATAATGGAGAATTCAGTTAGTGCCGCATTAGTTCGAGAACAAAATCAGGCGCAAACACCAGTGTACTACATAAGCAAGAGGCTTCTGGGAGCTGCATCACGATATCCTCTGATTGAAAAGCTTGGGTTCTGCCTGATTTTGGCCTCAAGGAAGCTCAAGCCATATTTTCAGTCACACACCATACACGTCTTAGCCGATCAACCTTAAAGGCAGGTCTTGCAAAAGCCTAAAGCATCAGGATGTCTGTTGAAGTGGGCTATCAAACTAAGTCAGCTTGAGATATTATATAAGCCACGAACATCAATAAAGGGTCAAGCGCTTGCTGATTTTGTAGCTAAATGTACCGAGTTCCAGGATGACTCTATGAGGGAACCAGTAGAAGAGTTTTCGAAACTCTTCGTTGATGGATCTTCCAACAAACACGGATCCAGAGATGGAATAATCCTGATCACACCTGAAGGACATCACTTCCATACAGCTCTCAGATTCAGTTTCAACGCATCTGACAATGATGCGGAGTACGAGGCTTTGTTGGCTGGAGTTTGGATATCAAAGGACCTGAAGATGAAATAAATCCAATGCTTTATCGATTCTCAACTTATGGTTAACCAAGTGATAGGGGAGTATCAAGCTTGAGGAATCAAAATTGCACCCTATCTAGCTAAAGTAAAAAGCAAGCTATCATAATTTGACTTCTATACCATCATGCAAGTCCCTCACGAGTAGAAAAACAACGTAGACGTAATAGCCTGACTCACCACAACCAAAGAAGCGAAAACATTGAATGTGGTCCTGGTGGAGTTCTTAGACAAGCTGGGCATAGAAGAAGAGGTAAGTGAGGTTAGAATGATTCATAAAGGACCTACCTAGATAACCCCGATGGTAGAATACCTCACGTCCAGAAAATTTCTTGAAGATCACAAGGATGCTCGAAAGTTGTTGTACCAGGTGTTGAGATTTGTTAAATACATTGTGAAATATTTTAGGCACATAAAGGTGCTAAAACAATAATGATTTTACAAAAACAACATGTGAAAGTTGATTTTCAGTATAGGGATTTATAAATTAAATTTTTGGGTCCATAATGTTTATTTGGAGTATATAAGAGTATGCAAGATGTTTATTTGGAAGTCTTGGAATGCCAAAATAGAGGTGTCGGCGATGCGTCACCTCGCCCCTAGGAGGCGACGCATCGCCAAATGTTTAAAACCCTAGGCTGCGACAGACTAGGCAATGCATTGCCTGGTCATAAGGGATACATCGCTTGTCAAGCTGTGTCGCCTGGGCTATTACAGAAAGTTCGTACAATTACGTAAATAACCTCTTAAACATAAATTTAAAGGCTTAAATCTCATTTGTTGTGCCTAATGAGGTACCTATACTATTTAAGGGATTCCTATGCATTAATTGGTGGAATGATAACTCATCTCCCTCCCTCTCTCTAAAAGAAAAATTCTCTCTCTCTCTCTCTCTAGCTCAAGGAATATAGGTTTCAGCAAAATCATCATCAAGAATGCTTAGATTGTATAAATGATAAGGGCTTTTGTATCTCAATCTCATTCCATTACTGTAGCTTCAAGCATTTCCTTAGAGAAGGCTAGGATTAAAGATTCTTGGACAACATATCTTCATTTGTGTCAAGCCTTGCATGGATGCCAAAAATTCTCCAAAGAAAAAAGATCCGGTCCCTTATTGAAATAAATGGCTAAGGGTCATCGAAGGCATGAAGTACATGTTTGAGGCAAAAGGCTACTATGTGCTACTGTGAGGTTATTAATGCAAAAGTTCCACACCAATTATGAGTATAGGAAAATTTCCAAAAGCGCATAGCCTATAGTCCGTAGGTGACACACTCCAAAGGTGGTCCCGAACATGCCCGCGTCTCACACCTAGTGAGACCCTCATCTCACACCTTGGGTAGCACCTTGAGTCTCAGTGGTGCCTCACATCCAACAGAAGGGCCTCACGCCTATAAGGGTGCCTCATGCCAGGAGGACGCCTCAAGCCAAGAGGGTGCCTTGTGCTTGGAGGGTGCCTCGCACCAGGAAGGCGCCTCGTGATTGGAAGGGTGTCTCGCGCCTGGAGGGTACCTTGCACCAGAAAAGTGCCTCACGCTAGGAAGGTGCCTCGCGCCTAGAGGGCCTCGCACCTTGAAGGGCGTCTCGTGTTTGGAGGGTGCCACGCACCAGGAAGGGCCTCGTGCCTGGAAGGGTGTACACATAAACCACATGTCTCATCGCGTGCGGAGAAGGCCTCGTTAAAGAGGCCTTATCTCTCTCCCTAGGATAAGCGACACAAACAGGGCACCTCTTTCCTTGTGGGTCTCATGAGATGCAGAGTCAAGGACCTCTTGAACATGCGTTTGAGGAAGGTTAGGGAAGACTTCGCATTGATTCAATGTGAAGTCAAAAGAGGTAAGGAATGCACTTACAAACCAAGCGGACTTAGAGTATTTACACAATGTCCATACCAGACAAGTAGTGGCAGTACTAGAATGGTACATAGTAAGGACTCCTCAAGCACGCCAATGATGTTTGTACCCGACAAGTAGTACAAGTATGACACAGTACCAAGGAAAGAGTACTTTTGTAAACCCCTAACATCTACAGGAGCCGACCACCACTCCTCCAACACCACTACCACCTGCAACCTGGATATGTAGCTCCTTGTCTCTACGAGACCACAATGTACCAAGAGCCATTAGAGATCACCTATAAATAGGGCCTCACTTCATCATTGAAGGGGGTTGGAAAATTCATTGTGTGCTCAGACTACTAAGCAATATACGAGTTTTCACTCCATCATTGATCTGCACTTATCTTTCCTCAAGTCTATTCTAAGTTCTTACTTAGTTATTCTCATACTGAACTTTGAGTTTTTTGACCTAACATAGTTGACGAGTTCTCACTGTCAACAATTTGGCACCGTCTGTGGGAAGAACAACTAATAAACACTAGTTCTTCCATTAATTTCGGTAAGAAAACATGTCAAGGCGTTCAAAATGCCTACAAAACCACCAAGAAGCAGTGGTTCTCCGAAACAAAACCCAGCTAAGTGCGTCCAAGAGGGATCCTCCCCTGCCGATGAATGGAGGTGCGACGAATCATCCCATAGACAATGGAGAAGAGGAAGAAGTATCATCCCCTGCCATTCATCTTAAATCAGACCCTATAGCACATACAACTGATCCTTCGCCACCACCACCTGTGGCCCCAAGTCCGGACCATCAGGACCCGGGTCCTTCCGAACAAAGACATGGTAAATGCCAACTATTACACTCAGTGAGTTCAAGTTCCCGATCTCGTTGCTACGAAGATGAAATATGTGACATGCACTTGAAAAACCAAAGTTTTCAGGGCGCCGTTGACAACATGCAAGAGGTACTCAACGACTTGTTACGTGAAAACTCTAATGCTCCTCTCTCTAAGCATAAAGAGGGGGAACATGTACGTGGAGAAACCACCATGTCCATGGACGATGGAAAAATGCAACTCCCCACTAGTCATACCCCTCTCCAAAAATGCAAGGAAGATTCTACACCAACAGAGAAACTTGGCGCGAACCCCACCTATGAGACGTGCGAACCCAAGACAACCTCCAAAAGAGCCTCACCCGACTTAAGGGATAAACTTAACCAGAGAGGGTCCGAAATGAAAACCACACCCCCTGCAGCTCCCCTGATGGACACAACCAAAGCAAGGATTCACCCTATGAACCCACGAGACTCCTTAAACAAAAAGATGAAGGAATTAAAGACTGAAATGTAAAGCCCTCGAAATAAGATGATCACTGCACTTGGGGGGCACAAAGTTGACAAAGAATTTGATCGTGAGTCACCCTTCACAAGGAAGATCTAGGTTGAGCAACTCTCCACTAGCTTCAAAGAGCCTTGCATGACTCCGTACGAGGGTACTACAGACCCAAAATATCCCTTAGACACCTTCAACAACCTAATGCAGTTAAGGGGGGTCAACAACAGAACAAAGTGCCATTGTTTCGTCGTTACAGTCAAAGGGGCAGCGTATATGTGGTTCAAGAGGTTAAGGTCAGGAACAATTAGGTCATGGCAGCAGTTCTCTGGTGAATTTCTTCAGCAACACCATGAGGTTTGTGAATATGTTATGCTGAGTGAAAGCCTGAAGAGCTATATCTGCAGATTCAATATGGAAGCGACTAAGATGGGAAGAAGGAATGAAGCAGAGCTCAAGATGGAAATCACAGTCGAAGTTCGTCCTAGAAGCAAGTTATGGGATAACATGCTCAAGAGGGAGATTACAAACTTAGATGACTTCTTCGAAAGAGCCCAAAAGTATATACGCATGGAAGAGGGCCATAAGAACTTGCATGTTGAG
The DNA here is from genome assembly GCF_963169125.1 of Humulus lupulus. Classification (NCBI taxonomy): domain Eukaryota; kingdom Viridiplantae; phylum Streptophyta; class Magnoliopsida; order Rosales; family Cannabaceae; genus Humulus; species Humulus lupulus. The sequence goes on from NC_084796.1 coordinate 78,634,978, forward strand.
GGAAGCAAACCTTCCTCCAATCACCCTCTTACCAATATGTTTGAAGATTTTGCATAGAAGAGAATGTTATGATAGAGGAATCATTGATCATGTTGAAGATTGGAAGAGGTCTACAAGGAGACTTTAAGGAAAAAGCTAGTAGTATTCATCAAGGATAACCTCCGATAAGACTCCCTTTATCTGAGTTGCTTAGGAACCAAAGACGTCAACGCAATTGGCCCCCATAAAGATTCAAAGAGATCGACAAGCTGACTCCCAAGATGTAATAGGATAATGACATTATGCTACCCTTGCACGTTGTCTACTATTACTAATGTCAAGAACCTATCTTATATATTACATCTCTGATCGTGAAAATTTGATACGCAACTGCACGCAATTTTCAAGTAATATAGATGATAAATAGAGTATCGTTCCCACGAAGACTATTTTCCAATTACCAATAATTGTTCTTTTAATTTCTATTTTGCAACCAAAATTTAGATAAATGAATTTAATTTTAAAATTATAAATAACTAAGAACAAAAATAACTAATTACAATATGGAAATCACAATTAAAAAGACCTAGGGTGTTAATTTCATCAACTTTTCATTCTACTAATTTTATTAATCAGTTTTAAATTTCTTTCCTTCTATTCTAAATCAATTCCTATTCCTTTTCAAGATATAAGATCTCATCCTATATGCAGGTTTTCTATATCTCTGTGATAAACTTAAGCATATAGCAAGCATTAAGCATGGAAACCTAATTACTACATAAGTCATACAGGTACTTTCGTCCAATATGCAATCTATGCCTATATAACGATAGCATATTCGATTCTCATGTTTTATATTTTGAATCAAAATAATAAATCAAGAAAATAATGATCAGGTATTTAATAGCATTAAGCACACATTATATAGATTAGAATAGAGAAGAAAAATCAATAGAACATCATAATTAAATTAGATAGAAATCCAAGTGACTACATTAAACGCTAGATAAAAATGTTTAGTTCATATCAGACATAATAACAATAACATTCAGATAATTGTTCATATAAAATAACCTAAAGAATTAAGATGAAGAAGAAATCTAAAAAATAATAAACAAGAAAAAGAAATCTAGAAACAATAATCACAGCAGTCTTTTCTAAGTCTAGGGTTTATAAAACTAATCCAACCTCCTCAAATTCGCAGAATAATATCACTTAAATAGTTTCCCAATGCCCACAAGTGAAAAGACCATTTTTCCCTTGTAAAAGTTTCTTAGAATTAAAAATTTGTGTCGACAACGCTGTTGCGCTACGGTTCGGGCGCTACGGCGCTTTAAACAGAACCAAATCCTCGTAAAATCTATCCAACTAGCGCCGTAGCGCTAGGTCTATAGTGCCGTAGAGCTATTCTTCAAGATTTTTCCAGCGTTGCAGTGCTACGTGCATAGCGTTGTAGCGATATTTATAGAAACAAATGCCTTGAAGTCGTCTTTCTAGTGCTGTAGCGCCATTATGCTAGCGTTGTAGCATTATTCACATAAACATTTCTTGGACTTCTTCCACCCGAATGACTCGATTTTCTCCAAAATAACTCTATTTTATTCCACATTCACTTCATTCCACTCTTTTCACCATCTTAGCATTAAAAACCTGAAAACATGAACAAACAAACATAAATTTGCAATAAAATAACCCTAAAATAATGAAAACCCTCCTAAAAACTAGACTATAAACGATCCTAAAACTCCTTTATTAGTCTCTCATTTCCAAGGACACTTATATGACACAAATATTACCATTGTTAGCCGAAATTGTGAGCATATCGGAGATAACAAAAAATAAAGTGCTTGGCAAGATAGATCCCATCAACCATTTAGGAGGTGTCAATACAACAAAATTGATATATAATGACTCCCTACAATGTCTTACACCATTGGTGTAAGGCATTAAAACTTATCAAGGATTTTAAATGTCTGTTGGTGGGAAACATTGAAAGTTTTTATTAATGGCTACAATTTGAAGACAGTAAAAATGGTGGAAGACGTTGAAAATAGGTTGGGTGCATGGCCAGGGGGACGTCCAACGTCTCCCACTGGGAGACGTGGGACACGTGGCACGTCTCCCAGTGGGAGACGTTGGATGTACCCCCGTATACATCCAATGTCTCCCAATGGGAAACGTGCCACGTGTCCCACGTGTCCCACGTCTCCCAGTGGGAAACGTTGGATGTCCCCCTGACTTATTTATTCATTTTTGCTCTTCTTCCTCCTCATATTACAGCAAACAGAGAGCACGAGCATACGAAAAGGGGCTGCAATTTTAGGGTTTTAAGGTTAGTTTTTTTTTTTTTTTTTTTAATTTTTATGAATTTTAGTTAATTATTTTGATAAAAAAATCATAGGTTTTGCATTAGATGAGTAATATACATGATTTTTTGTTAGTTTTACATTTTTATGCATTTTTTCTATACATTGTTGGATTTATTAGTTTTTCCATGGAATTTTTTTATAGATTTAAGATTTCTTAGTTTTTTTTTTAATTTAACCTATCATATTGTATAGATTTCATTAGAATATATATGTTCATGATTTTTTTTTAATTTTTATCATAATTTATTTGGAAATTTAGATATATTTTTGTATGTATATTTAAACTTTTTTTTTTAAATTCTAACTATTTTGTTATATATATATATAGTTATGTTAAAATAAATTTATTAAATAATTTTAAAAATATAATTATATGAAAATGTTTATGTTTTTGTTGATTATTGAGATTTTAGGTTATGAAATTTTTTATTGATTTTTTGTTTAGGTTATAATTAGTGGCACATTGGAGTTTTTTTTTTATTTGTTTACGAATCATTTACTTATTAGGTATTTAGTGATATTTATTTAGTAATGTTTAACATATTAATTAATTTAATTTCGTAGGTTGTGATTTTGGTGGTGAGATTTTAAAGAGTATTTTGCATCAAAACTTCTATATCAATCACACATTTGAGGTAATTAAGTTTCTAAAATTACAATAATAAGTTATATATTGCTAGATATTTAGTGATATTTTATTTATTATTTTATTGGTCGTGGATTTAATAGCGAATTCGATTACTACGTGAAGTAATTTTGCTAGCTTTTGGATTATTAATTGCAAGAGGTACATATATATTCTCTTAATTCTACTTTTTAATATTATTAAACAAATGTTAGAGGAATTTGAATATCTTAAATATTCATCCACAGTGATGTAGGTTCTAAGATTAAAATTGTGTGCTGCAGTGATAACGGAAGGTTGAGAACTTGTGTGTTTTAGTGAAGAAGGTTCTGAGAAATTTGGTTGTGTGCTGCGAAGCTATAATGAAGAAACTTATTGTTTGTTGTTTGAATTGTTTGTTTTGCTATTCACATGCAGATGGTTAGGTCACTATTATAGGGGAAATGCTGCCCGATTTTATGTAGGATAATAAACAATTAGTTTTATATAGACATCCTATAAGGAAGAAACTTATTGTATGTTATTTGAATTGTTTGTTTTTCTATTCACATGCAGATGGTTAGGTCACTATTATAGGGGAAATGTTGCCCAATTTTATTTAGGATAATAAACGATTAGTTTTATATAGACATCCAACTTTATCACGTGCTTATTTAGTGTCGTTTCTTTTCTTTTTTTATAGACATAATAGAATATATGGATAAATAGTGGATGTCAGCGAATAGGTTATCTGCGGAATATAGGAATGGGGTCGATTTGTTCTTTAGGTTTTGTTCGGAAAATGTGAAAGACCCAAATTTTACTTATTGTCCATGTCTTAAGTGTGGAAATGTTAAAAAGATGGATCTTAAAAAGATTAAAGAACACTTATATTTCAATGGGATCGACAAGAGTTACACAATTTGGTATTACCATGGGGAGATAGCTCCAACTCTGCCAAGTAGACAAAAAGGAGTGAGGAGAAATATAGTAGAGGAGAATTGGGATCCATTTGATGAAATGATTGACAACGCACATTTTGGATCAGGAGTAGACCCAAATAAGTTTGAGACACTCCTTAATTATGCTGAGAAACCAATTTACCTTGGTTGTACAAGATTTACAAAATTATCTGCGCTTCTTAGGTTGTACAATCTAAAAGCTAAACATGGCTGGAGTGATAAAAGCAATGCTGATTTTTTATTTTTTTTGAAGGAGTTATTGCCCAAAGATAATGAAATTCCAATTTCATTTTATGAGGCAAAGAAGACCTTATGCTCATTAGGCATGCAGTACGAAAAAATTCATGCAAGTCCTAATGATTGCATATTATATCGAAATAGCTTTGCAGACGCAAAATCGTGTCCTACTTGTGGTGAGTTACGATGGCAAAAGAAAAGAAATGGTGACGATGTCAATGAAGGAGAACCTACCAAAGTTTTGTGGTACCTTCCGCCAATTCCTCGTTTCATCCGATTGTTTAGAAATGCCGAACATGCTAAAAGTTTTTGGTAGCATGCTAATGAAAGAATAAAGGATGGTAAATTAAGACATCCAGCTGACACCCTGGCTTGGAAGAGAGTTGATTTGAAGTGGCCTTCTATTGGAAATGAATCTCTTAATATTCGTCTAGGTCTTTCCACTGATGGGTTTAATCCACACGCATCTCTTAGCAGTAAGTATAGTTGTTGGCCTATTATGCTTGTTATTTACAATCTACCCCTATGGTTGTGTATGAAGAGAAATTTTATGCTTTTGACCTTGTTGATATCAGGACCTAAACAACCTGGTAATGACATTGACATCTATCTAGCTCCTCTTATAGATGACTTGAAAACTTTGTGGGATGAAGGGGTTAAGGTTTATGATGTGTATAGGCAGGAAGAATTTAATCTTAGAGCGGTCTTCTTGTGGACAATTAATGACTTTCCTGCTTATGGAAATTTATCTGGGTTTAGTGTGAAAGGATATAAGGCTTGCCTCGTTTGTGAAGAAAAAAACATGTTCTGAATACTTGAAACACTCTCGGAAAATATGTTATATGGGACATAGGAAGTTCTTGCCTAATACGCATAAACTTCGGTCTTGGAAGAAGGCATTCAATGGTAAACAAGAGTTTGAGGAGGCTCTTGAGCCATTGAATGGGATCCAAGTACTTTAGAAGATGTATAAAATTGTGTTCAAGTTAGGGAAGTGTAAAGTTCGTACACCTACAAAGATGAAACGTAGTCGTAAGGCTAAGGTTGTGGAGGAGCCAAAAGGGTGTTATAAAAAGAAATTTGTTTTCTTCGAACTTGAATATTGGCCTTTCTTACTTATACGCCATAATTTAGATGTTATGCACATAGAGAAAAATGTATGTGATCGTTTGATTGGCACTTTGTTGAATATTCCTGGGAAAACTAAGGATGGAATTAAGGCTAGACAAGACTAGGTTGCAATGGGTATAAGGGATGAATTAACTCCAAAACCAGATAAGAGACGAACATATTTACCTCCTGCTGCTTACACTCTTACTAAAGAGGAAAGAATGGAAATTTGCAGATGTTTGTTTAATATAAAAGTTGCAGAAGGATATTCCTCAAATATAAAGTCATTGGTAGACATGAAAAGTTGTATTCTGATTGGTATGAAATCTCACGATTGTCATATTCTAATGCAACATTTACTACTAGTGCCCATTCGATCTATGTTGCCTAGGAAAGTTTGAGATGTAATCACAAGGTTATGCTTGTTTTTCAAGTCATTGTATTTTAAGGTGATTGATCTGCTTAAGTTACCTAAGTTTTGAGATGAAATTGTTGAGGTATTGTGTGAGTTGGAGAAATATTTCCCGCCGACATTTTTTGATATAATGATCCATCTGACAGTTCATTTGGTTAGATAACTAAGATATTGTGGTCCCCTTTATTTAAGATGGATGTATCCATTTGAGCGATATATGAAGATTCTTAAGAGGTATGTTATGAATAGAAGTCGGCCAGAAGGATGCATCGTCGAATGCTATATTGCAGAAGAGGCAGTTGAATTTTGTTCTGAATACCTGACTGGTGTACAAAGAATTGGGTTAAATGATGTTGAAAATGTTGAGATTCAGAGTCGTCGTGGAAGCGTTGTATGCACAGTAAGTCGAGATATACTAGATGAAGGGCATCGTCTTGTGTTGCAGAATATAAATGAAATTCAACCTTATATCGAGTGAGTTATATTCATATAATACATTTAGTTTAAGTTGTGTAATTTTGTATGTACAGTTGATTAACAACATATGTATAATTGAAGGGAACATTTTAATTGGATAAAGACCAAATTTCCATCCAAGTCAAGGATGTAACGCCCTGGCTACCCCAGAACAGTTACGGTGGACCGGAAATTTGACTCACTACCTGAGTCCTTTGGTAAAAAACGTGCTCTAAGTGTAAATAACAGGTTAAGGTATAAAACCAATAAAAAGGAAATGGAGATTTTTATTACACACTGCTCTGCAGAGCTAAACAAAACATTTACAAGTGGTTCTCAGTACAAAATGATCATTACTATTTAATATTTACAATCCCCGCCGACCTAAGCGGCAAAAATAGGGTAGACTCCCTAGTTCCTCTGAGAACTCCTTGGCCGTGGTGGTCAAGCAGCCGCATATGTACACATCACCACATCAACTCTCCACTCAAGGCTAGGTGAGCTTTTCTTTCCCTTTACCTGCACCACATAGCACCCATGAGCCAAAGCCCAGCAAGAAAACATAATACTTTGCATAAACATTATCAAATGATTATCATTATAATCATACTAAGCGTAAAGCTTTCAAACAATTGAATAACACATGATTTTAGCGGGAGAGTGGCTGTTGAGTAAGCCACTAGCCTCCAAGCTCTCTTTTCTAGCGGGAAAGTGACTGCTAGGTAAGCCACCAGCCTCCAAGCTCTGTTTTCTAGCGGGAGAGTGGCTGCTAGGTAAGCCACTAGCCTCCAAGCTCTGTTTATTCATCGACCCTCAAGGTCGGTCAGGCATTAATGCTCCTTGAGCCATTCAATGCTAAAAGTCGATTAGATCTAATCTTTGTTGGCTTGCGTGACTCACGCTAAGGCCGTTCTGACAAATAAATCAGCACTACCTGACCTGTGTCCAGTATCACTGCCGAACCTGACAAATAAGTCACAGCTTCACAGCTGATACTAACACTTTTGTCGATTCTGTATTCAATCCATGTCCATATTTATAGAGTCAACATGCCTCACAAATATCCATGCATGTCACACTTTGGGTGCAGTTTTCTTACCTTTGTTTCGAGCTAGAAATAATGTAAGAACAACCCTGAGAACGATCGACCTTTTGGTCCTTTAGCGGTTACCTGGTCATAACCAATTTATGGGATTCCATCAATAAAATGAATAATAAAAGGTTCCCAAACCATAACCTAACCTCCAGGACCTCAAACACTACTCAACCGGGTAGTAGGTTCAATCCCGAGGCCTTAGGCTTGAATCCCCATGCTAAAAACTCCACTTTGGCCAAAAATGCCTTAAGGGCCGCGGCCCTCCTTGACCATGTCGCGGCCCGCCCCTCAAACAGAGGCGCCGAAACCCAGCGGCCCCCAAGGGCCGCGGCTCACCCCTGCCATGCCGCGGCTCACCCCTGTTTTTCTTCCCTTGCGTTTTCCCTTGAACCAACCCTTCAAACCCAATTCAAACACCACCCAAACCTCTTTCAAACACCCATTTAAACCTCCAAACATCATCCATAACTATCCCTCATCATAACCCAAGTAAAACATCCCAAGAACTCCCCTTGATTCCAACTTTCCACACCAAAATCAAGAGCTGAAATCCTAAAGCGAAAACAGAGCAAAACCAGTAAAACAATGGATAAAACTCACCTCAAATTCGAAACCAAACCCTCTTCAATGGCTGAGCTATGTCTACAACCTCAACCTCCAAGTTCCCTAGCTTAATTCCACACCTTGAGCTCAAAACTCCAAAGAGGAAGAAGAGAGAGATGAACGTACGGGAAGGATGAAGCAAACTCTATTTTTGGTTCTATTTTACAACCATCTAAACATCATATATATCCAAATCCCAAATGACTAATATACCCCTAGGTCTAATAAAGCTTCTAAAACCAACTCAAGGGTAATTTTGACACTTTCCACCTACACCGTTAATCATAATTAACGCTTCCCAATTCCCGCTAATCTCAAAATTCCCAAACACCAATAATTCACCTCCCGTTACCCTTTAACGCCCGGTAACACTCTAATCATTAAAACACCCCGAGACTCGCCCCGAGCTTAAGTCCGTTATGACCAAACTGATATTTAACATTCCTTGATCGTCTCATGCCAAATAGCTCGAACAAACCCACATCGTAATGTGGTCTCAAATTATATCACCAACATGCGAATAAATAATCAATTTACCCTCAACGGGCCAAATTACCATCACACCCCTGTAATAAGAAATATGGACTCACATGCATGCATTTCACATCATATCATAATATAATCAACATATACATGCATTTATCAATTAATAACATAATTAAGCAAGTATGGCCCTCCCGGCCTACTGTTCACGCCGTTAAACACAACGGAGAATTCGGGGCATTACAAAGGAACTCAAAATAGTTACCGAACTTTTAGTAGTAGGATAGAAAAAAAGGTAAATTTTTTTGATTATGGAAAGTTGTCATTAATTGGTAATTACAAGATGACATGGTTGGTTGTTTTTAGCGATTTGTTTGTGGCAGAATTACAAAACACATCAAATAAGGTTTCAGACATTGCTAAGTGGATTTCTCGAGGACCTTCTGTTAATGTCATGAAGTTTTCATCATACATGATTAACGGTACTCTATTTAACACTAGGGAGCGCGATAACAACAGAAACACACAAAACAGTGGTGTTAGCCTTGTTGCTAAAACTGTGCAAGTCTCTAGTGCAAAAGATAAAAATCGAGTTGAATGTGATATGCCTTTTTATGGAGTAGTTAATGAAATTCGGGAGTTAGATTATATCACAACTCGAGTACCTGCTTTCTTTTGTGATCGGGTGAAAAGTGACAGCGGCATAATATATGAAGATTTTGGTTTCACATTAGTTAATTAAAATGAATTGGGCACAAATCTGACCGATTTATATTAGCTTCACAAGCCAAACAAGTATTTTATGTGAATGATCCTTCAGACAACCAATGGTCAATTGTTCTTCCAACGCAAATAAGAGAATGGAACATTAAAGATGGTGATTTACATGATATACCTCTTGAAGAAGAACTTATCACATTCACCGCAATAGAAGATAATGATGAAGTTGATGATGATTGTATTTGTTTCAGTGAAAACGGTGAAGGATTATGGGTTGATGATAATGGGTCTTGAGGTACCATTCCAAAATTGTTATAATAATGATATTTATGTTTTAGAGATGGAGGGTGATCCT